>NC_059443.1:3057500-3160000 GCF_905237065.1 Salmo salar | reverse complement strand
ATATCTGGAGGTTTCCCCTCCAACCCTAATCTAGTGCATCTGATTCTAACACTCAGCTGGTTGATAAACTGAACCAGGTTAGTTATATCTGGGGAGCTGCTCTCCAGGAACAGGGTTGGAGAGCCCTGGCATAAGCTAATACAATATACAACTACCAGTTGTGTATCCGTCCCAAAGTGATACCACATATTGATGTTTACTACCAGTTGAATATCTGTCCCAAAGTGATACCACAGATTGATGTTTACTACCTGTTGTGTATCTGTCCCAAAGTGATACCACATATTGATGTTTACTACCTGTTGTGTATCTGTCCCAAAGTGATACCACATATTGATGTTTACTACCAGTTGTGTATCTGTCCCAAAGTGATACCACATATTGATGTTTACTACCAGTTGTATATCTGTCCCAAAGTGATACCACAGATTGATGTTTACTACCTGTTGTATATCTGTCCCAAAGTGATACCACAGATTGATGTTTACTACCTGTTGTGTATCTGTCCCAAAGTGATAACACTCTCTCTTTCTGCTTCACTGAAGTGGTGCTAGGCCACATTACCACCTCTCTCTTTCTGCTTCACTGAAGTGGTGCTAGGCCACATTACACTCTCTCTTTCTGCTTCACTGAAGTGGTGCTAGGCCACATTACCACCTCTCTCTTTCTGCTTCACTGAAGTGGTGCTAGGCCACATTACCACCTCTCTCTTTCTGCTTCACTGAAGTGGTGCTAGGCCACATTACCACCTCTCTCTTTCTGCTTCACTGAAGTGGTGCTAGGCCACATTACCACCTCTCTCTTTCTGCTTCACTGAAGTGGTGCTAGGCCACATTACCACCTCTCTCTTTCTGCTTCACTGAAGTGGTGCTAGGCCACATTACCACCTCTCTCTTTCTGCTTCACTGCCTCTTTTAATGAGCTGCTGTTTACTCTCTAGACCTCTACCCACAATAGCAGGGGGTTTGTCCCAAATGGCACCCTATTCACTATATAGTGCACTACTTTTGACCAGAGCCCTATATAGGGAATAGGGTGCTATTTGGGATGCAGATCCATGTTGTAAGCTATGTCTGTTCACCATCGTGGGTTTATGTCAGTTGTTTCAATCATTCTCAACAGCTTCAGCGTTCGCAGGCAGGCAGCATTGCCGTGGTGACAGATGGAAGTAGGGGGGAGGGAAAGTAGGGAGGAGAAGGGAGGCTGTTGTGTTTTTGTCTAAATTCATACTTAATCAAAATGTAAAACTGCCATATGCTGACCTGCAAGGGAATGTGCCATATGTTTGTAAATGATCTGGGTGCTTGTTGGGAGACCATTTGTAGATTTAATGGCTGGTCTAAAACTGTACTTTTGTGTTATTGCAAATATCCTTCTCTACGCCCCAGCAGTCTGGGAGTTGTGTCCCAAGTGCCAGCCCATTCCCTATGGGCCCTGGTCTAAAGTAGTGCACTACAGTACATAGTGGATAGGGTGCCATTTGGGATGGCGTTCTGGTGAGGTGGAGACTGAGTCATCAGCATAATGAACAGCTCTGGATGGCTTCTACACCTCCGTACTGGTGGACATTGGCCTTCCTGTCTCCCTCCCTGCCTCCCTGTCTGCCTGTCTACCTGCCTCCCTCCCTTCCTGTCTCCCTCCCTGCCTCCCTGCCTGCCTGTCTCCCTGTCTCCCTCCCTGCCTGTCTCCCTCCCTGCCTCCCCGTCTGCCTGTCTCCCTTCCTCCCTCCCTGCCTGTCTCCCTCCCTGCCTCCCTGTCTGCCTGCCTCCCTTCCTCCCTCCCTGCTGCCTCCCTTCCTCCCTGCCTCCCTCCCTCCCTCCCTGCCTGCCTCCCTTCCTTCCTTCCTTCCTCCCTCCCTCCCTCCCTCCCTGCCTGCCTGCCTCCCTGCCTCCCTCCCTCCCTCCCTCCCTCCCTCCCTCCCTTACTCCTTCCCTCCCTCCCTTCCTCCCTGCCTCCCTCCCTCTCTCCCTGCCTGCCTCCCTTCCTCCCTGCCTCCCTCCCTCCCTCCCTGCCTGCCTGCCTGCCTCCCTTCCTGCCTGCCTGCCTCCCTTCCTTCCTTCCTTCCTTCCTTCCTTCCTTCCTTCCTTCCTTCCTTCCTTCCTTCCTTCCTTCCTTCCTTCCTTCCTTCCTTCCTTCCTTCCTTCCTTCCTTCCTTCCTTCCTTCCTCCCTCCCTCCCTCCCTGCCTGCCTCCCTTCCTCCCTGCCTCCCACCCTGCCTGCCTGCCTGCCAAAGAGGTAAATGATCTCTCTCTCTGTTTCAGTGTATTTTATTTGTTTGTGTCAGTCTGAATGGGTGTACTTGATTCCCGTTGAGGTGTAGATGGGCAGACTTGGTAACGGGCAAGCTGTGGTACCAGGAGGTAGGACCAGCCTGTCCCTTCTCATCAAGCTGTGGTACCAGGAGGTAGGACTAGCCTGTCCCTTCTCATCAAGCTGTGGTACCATGATGTAGGACTAGCCTGTCCCTTCTCATCAAGCTGTGGTACCAGGATGTAGGACTAGCCTGTCCCCTCTCATCAAGCTGTGGTACCAGGAGGTAGGACTAGCCTGTCCCTTCTCATCAAGCTGTGGTACCAGGATGTAGGACTAGCCTGTCCCCTCTCATCAAACTGTGGTACCAGGAGGTAGGACTAGCCTGTCCCCTCTCATCAAGCTGTGGTACCAGGATGTAGGACTAGCCTGTCCCTTCTCATCAAGCTGTGGTACCAGGATGTAGGACTAGCCTGTCCCCTCTCATCAAACTGTGGTACCAGGAGGTAGGACTAGCCTGTCCCTTCTCATCAAGCTGTGGTACCAGGATGTAGGACTAGCCTGTCCCCTCTCATCAAGCTGTGGTACCAGGAGGTAGGACTAGCCTGTCCCCTCTCATCAAGCTGTGGTACCAGGATGTAGGACTAGCCTGTCCCCTCTCATCAAGCTGTGGTACCAGGAGGTAGGACTAGCCTGTCCCCTCTCATCAAGCTGTGGTACCAGGATGTAGGACTAGCCTGTCCCTTCTCATCAAACTGTGGTACCAGGAGGTAGGACCAGCCTGTCCCTTCTCATCAAACTGTGGTACCAGGAGGTAGGACCAGCCTGTCCCTTCTCATCAAACTGTGGTACCAGGATGTAGGACTAGCCTGTCCCCTCTCAACAAGCTGTGGTACCAGGAGGTAGGACTAGCCTGTCCCCTCTCATCAAGCTGTGGTACCAGGAGGTAGGACTAGCCTGTCCCCTCTCATCAAGCTGTGGTACCAGGATGTAGGACTAGCCTGTCCCCTCTCATCAAGCTGTGGTACCAGGAGGTAGGACTAGCCTGTCCCCTCTCATCAAGCTGTGGTACAAGGATGTAGGACTAGCCTGTCCCCTCTCATCAAGCTGTGGTACCAGGAGGTAGGACTACCCTGTCCCGTATCATCAAGCTGGGCTGCCAGGAGGTAGGACTAGCCTGTCCCCTCTCACCAGGAGGTCGGACTAGCCTGTCCCCTCTCACCAGGAGGTAGGACTAGCCTGTCCCTTCTCATCAAGCTGTGGTACCAGGAGGTAGGACTAGCCTGTCCCCTCTCATCAAGCTGTGGTGCCAGGAGGTAGGACTAGCCTGTCCCCTCTCATCAAGCTGTGGTACCAGGAGGTAGGACTAGCCTGTCCCCTCTCATCAAGCTGTGGTACCAGGAGGTAGGACTAGCCTGTCCCCTCTCATCAAGCTGTGGTACCAGGAGGTAGGACTAGCCTGTCCCCTCTCATCAAGCTGTGGTACCAGGAGGTAGGACTACCCTGTCCCCTCTCATCAAGCTGTGGTACCAGGAGGTAGGACTAGCCTGTCCCTTCTCATCAAGCTGTGGTACCAGGAGGTAGGACTAGCCTGTCCCTTCTCATCAAGCAGTGGTACCAGGAGGTAGGACTAGCCTGTCCCTTCTCATCAAACTGTGGTACCAGGAGGTAGGACTAGCCTGTCCCCTCTCATCAATCTGTGGTACCAGGAGGTAGGACTAGCCTGTCCCCTCTCATCAAGCTGTGGTGCCAGGAGGTAGGACTAGCCTGTCCCCTCTCATCAGTGCCTACATGTGTCTAGGTACGGGGCCTCGCAAGAGGATGCCAGGGGATGTTTGCCGCTCCTCAGATGTTCCTCTCGGTAGTCATGTGGACCATGTGGGCACAACAAAGCTCATTACACTGGTGACCCCAATCCCACTCTGACACACAGACATACAGGACATCCCCAGAGGTGCTGGGACCCAATCTCACTCTGACACACAGACAGACAGTACTTCTTCAGAGGTGCTGGGACCCAATCCCACTCTGACACACAGACAGACAGTACTTCTTCAGAGGTGCTGGGACCCAATCCCACTCTGACACACAGACAGACAGTACTTCTTCAGAGGTGCTGGGACCCAATCCCACTCTGACACACAGACAGACAGTACTACTTCAGAGGTGCTGGGACCCAATCCCACTCTGACACACAGACAGACAGTATTTTCAGAGGTGCTGGGACCCAATCCCACTCTGACACACAGACATACAGGACATCTCCAGAGGGCTCGGTCTCATGTGTCCATGATGTTACAGTTGATTGGAACAATTGTGTCACAACAACCTAGGACGAGAGGTGAATATCTTCCTGCTCAATGCATTCATATTTATTCTCTGGAGCTTTGGGTTGCTGTTCTGTAGAGCTTTGGGTTGCTGTTCTGTAGAGCTTTGGGTTGCTGTTCTATAGAGCTTTGGGTTGCTGTTCTGTAGAGCTTTGGGTTGCTGTTCTGTAGAGCTTTGGGTTGCTGTTCTATAGAGCTTTGGCTTGATATGTTATGGGTTATACACTGAGTGTACAAAACAGTAGGAACATCTGCTCTTTCCATGACATGCTGACCAGGTGAGTCCAGGTGAAAGCTATGATCCCTTATTGATGTCACTTGTTAAATCCACTTCAATCAGTGTAGATGAAGGGGAGGAGACAGGTTAAAGAAGGATTTTTAAGCCTTGAGACTGTTGAGACATGGATTGTGTACGTGTTCCATTCAGAGGGTGAATGGGAAAGACAATAGATTTAAGTGCCTTTGAACGGGGTATGGTAGTAGATACCAGTTTGAGTGTGTAAAGAACTGCAAGGCTGCTGGGTTTTTCACACTCAAAAGTTTCCCGTGTGTATCATTAATGGTCCACCACCCAAAAGGACATCCAGCCAACTTGACACAACTGTGGGAAGCACTGGAGTCAACAAGGGCCAGCATCCCTGTGGAACGCTTTCAACACCTTGTAGAGTCCATGAGCCCAGATTAATTGAGGCTGTTCTGAGGACAAAAGGGGGGAGGGGGGCAACTCAATATCAGGAAGGTGTTCTTAATGTTTTGTACACTCGATAAAGACAGTTGTGTAAATCACGTAGGATAAAGGCGCCTGCTAAATGGACCATATTAAAATTGATGTACCTTGTTGCTGTTGTTCTGGATGGCGTGTCCATAAACAGACAGAAGCATTTGACAGATGTTCTCATTTGATTTGATGTGATGTGCAGTCTTACACTGTGCACCTGGCATTCCTGCAGTGGAAATGGATTTGATACGTTCTAAATTAGCTAGATTATGACTCAACCCTCTATTCCATTAATGTATTTCATTTCATATGTTCTGTATGAATAGAAGTCAACTGCCTGCCTGTCTTTACTGCTGTGGTGTAACGGCTGTCTATGGAAGAAGTGGACCAAAACGCGGCGGAGTTAGGGTTCGTCATATTTAATTTACGAACACTATGCATTTACAAAACCAACAAAAACTGACAGCCAACACAGTCCTGTCAGGTGCAACCACAATGACAAGAACAATTACCCACACCACACAAAGGAAACGTAGGCAACTTATGTGTGACTCCCAATCAACCACAACCCTCTACAGCTGTGCCTGATTGGAAGTCACACGGCCAAAATCAAATGAAACAATAAAACACTCACTCCCTTCTGCCACGTCCTGACCCAACTACACCCTCTACTGGTCAGGACGTGACAGTACCCCCCCCTCAAGGTGCAGACCCCGGGATGCACCTAAAAAAGGAAAACACAAGAAAATCCCCAACAAAAAGGAACACCTAAACAATAAGGGAGGGAAGGGAGGGTGGCTGCCGTCACCGACGGCACTGTGCTACACCCTCCCTCCCCAACCCACCTATCCTGGAGGTGGCTCAGGTGCAGGCCGTTCCGGGCAGTCGGGCCACTCTGGCCGCTCGGGGCAGTCGGGCCATTCTGGCAGCTCGGGGCAGTCTGGCAGCTCGGGGCAGTCTGCCAGCTCGGGGCAGTCTGCCAGCTCGGGGCAGTCGGGGCAGTCTGGCAGCTCGGGGCAGTCTGGCAGCTCGGGGCAGTCCGGCCACTCTGGCAGCTCGGGGCAGTCCGGCAGCTCTGGCAGCTCGGGGCAGTCCGGCAGCTCGGGGCAGTCCGGCGGTTCAGGGCAGTCTGGCCACTCCGGCGGTTCAGGGCAGTCTGGCCACTCCGGCGGTTCAGGGCAGTCTGGCCACTCCGGCGGTTCAGGGCAGTCTGGCCACTCCGGCGGTTCAGGGCAGTCTGGCCACTCCGGCGGTTCAGGGCAGTCTGGCCACTCCGGCGGTTCAGGGCAGTCTGGCCACTCCGGCGGTTCAGGGCAGTCTGGCCACTCCGGCGGTTCAGGGCAGTCTGGCCACTCCGGCGGTTCAGGGCAGTCTGGCCACTCCGGCGGTTCAGGGCAGTCTGGCCACTCCGGCGGTTCAGGGCAGTCTGGCCACTCCGGCGGTTCAGGGCAGTCTGGCCACTCCGGCGGTTCAGGGCAGTCTGGCCACTCCGGCGGTTCAGGGCAGTCTGGCCACTCCGGCAGTTCTGACGACTGTTGACTCGCGGGCAGCTCTGACGACTGTTGACTGGCGGGCAGCTCTGACGACTGTTGACTGGCGGGCAGCTCTGACGACTGTTGACTGGCGGGCAGCTCTGGTGGTTCCGGCTCAGGATTCACCAGGCTGGGGAGACATAACGGAGACCTGGCTCTGGACTCACCAGTCTGGGAAGACCCGCTGGATGCCTGGTTTGAGGAGTTGGCACAGGAGAGACCAGGGTGGAGAGACCCACTAGAGGACTGGTCTGTGGAGGAGACACGGGCTTGACAAGGATAGGGAGACCCACTGGAGTACTGGTCCGTGGAGGAGGCACGGGCTTGACCAGGATAGGGAGACCCACTGGAGTACTGGTCCGTGGAGGAGGCACGGGCTTGACCAGGATGGGAAGACATGCAGGAAGCTTGGTTCTGGGCGTAGGCACAGGACGTGCAGGGCTGGGAAGACATGCAGGAGGCCTGTTTCTGGGCGCAGGCACAGTCTTTACCAGACAACCAGCACGCACCTCAGGACGAGTATGGAGAGCTGCCTCAGGTGACATCATTCCCACGACACGCTCATTAGGGCGAATGCCGTACTTTATGCACCATACTAGCAGCTCTCTCATCTCTCTCTCTCCTAATTTCCCCATTAACCCCGTCACAGTCTCTGTCTCATATCCCTCGCTCACCTCCAATGTCATCCCGACTGGCTCTGGTTCTGACCTCAGCTCCACCGACTGTCCCGTGTGCCCCCCCCCAAAAAATTATTGGGGCTGCCACTCGCGCTCGTTGCGCTCTCTCTCCTCGTAATAGCGCCTCTCCGCTCTCGCCGCTTCAATCTCCCACTGCGGGAGGCGATAATCCCCAGCCTGAGTCCATGGTCCCTCTCCGTCCAGGATTTGTTCCCAAGTCCATTCGTCCATAACGCTGTACTCCTACTGCTCCTTCCTCTTCCGCCGCTTGGTCCTGGTTTGGTGGGTAATTCTGTAACGGCTGTCTATGGAAGAAGTGGACCAAAACGCGGCGGAGTTAGGGTTCGTCATATTTAATTTACGAACACTATGCATTTCACAAAACCAACAAAAACTGACAGCCAACACAGTCCTGTCAGGTGCAACCACAATGACAAGAACAATTACCCACGAAACACAAAGGAAACGTAGGCAACTTATGTGTGACTCCCAATCAACCACAACCCTCTACAGCTGTGCCTGATTGGAAGTCACACGGCCAAAATCAAATGAAACAATAAAACACTCACTCCCTTCTGCCACGTCCTGACCCAACTACACCCTCTACTGGTCAGGACGTGACATGTGGTGATGTAATAATGGAAGTCAACTGCCTGCCTGTCTTTACTGCTGTGGTGATGTAATAATGGAAGTCAACTGCCTGCCTGTCTGTCTTTACTGCTGTGGTGATGTAATAATGGAAGTCAACTGCCTGCCTGTCTTTACTGCTGTGGTGATGTAATAATGGAAGTCAACTGCCTGCCTGTCTTTACTGCTGTGGTGATGTAATAATGGGGGGGGGGTGCTCTCTCTCTCTCTGTGTGTGTGTGTGTGTGTGTGTGTGTGTGTGTGTGTGTGTGTGTGTGTGTGTGTGTGTGTGTGTGTGTGTGTGTGTGTGTGTGTGTGTGTGTGTGTGTGTGTCCCTCTAGTTGACAGTGAACACGGCGAGGCCTGATAACTGGGCCTTCATCTTCACATTATGATCTTAATGTCATCTCCAGGATATTGAATGATCCTTTTCTCTGGCATAAGATGGAGTCCTACTGGCCTTGACAAGACTCTGTTCTGTATTACCTAGCATAAGATGGAGTCCTACTGGCCTTGACAAGACTCTGTTCTGTATTACCTAGCATAAGATGGAGTCCTACTGGCCTTGACAAGACTCTGTTCTGTATTACCTAGCATAAGATGGAGTCCCACTGGCCTTGACAAGACTGTTCTGTATTAACTAGTCCTGACCCTTAGTCAGTATGAGGACAGGTCCTGACCCTTAGTCAGTATGAGGACAGGTCCTGACCCTTAGTCAGTATGAGGACAGGTCCTGACCCTTAGTCAGTATGAGGACAGGTCCTGACCCTTAGTCAGTATGAGGACAGGTCCTGACCCTTAGTCAGTATGAGGACAGGTCCTGACCCTTAGTCAGTATGAGGGACAGGTCCTGACCCTTAGTCAGTATGAGGACAGGTCCTGACCCTTAGTCAGTATGAGGACAGGTCCTGATCCTTAGTCAGTATGAGGGACAGGTCCTGATCCTTAGTCAGTATGAGGACAGGTCCTGACCCTTAGTCAGTATGAGGGACAGGTCCTGACCCTTAGTCAGTATGAGGGACAGGTCCTGACCCTTAGTCAGTATGAGGACAGGTCCTGACCCTTAGTCAGTATGAGGACAGGTCCTGACCCTTAGTCAGTATGAGGGACAGGTCCTGACCCTTAGTCTGTATTAGGGACAGGTCCTGACACTTAGTCAGTATGAGGACAGGTCCTGATCCTTAGTCAGTATGAGGACAGGTCCTGACCCTTAGTCAGTATGAGGGACAGGTCCTGACCCTTAGTCAGTATGAGGACAGGTCCTGATCCTTAGTCAGTATGAGGGACAGGTCCTGACCCTTAGTCAGTATGAGGACAGGTCCTGATCCTTAGTCAGTATGAGGGACAGGTCCTGACCCTTAGTCAGTATGAGGACAGGTCCTGACCCTTAGTCAGTATGAGGACAGGTCCTGACCCTTAGTCAGTATGAGGGACAGGTCCTGACCCTTAGTCAGTATGAGGACAGGTCCTGACCCTTAGTCAGTATGAGGACAGGTCCTGACCCTTAGTCAGTATGAGGACAGGTCCTGATCCTTAGTCAGTATGAGGACAGGTCCTGACCCTTAGTCAGTATGAGGACAGGTCCTGACCCTTAGTCAGTATGAGGGACAGGTCCTGACCCTTAGTCAGTATGAGGACAGGTCCTGACCCTTAGTCAGTATGAGGACAGGTCCTGATCCTTAGTCAGTATGAGGACAGGTCCTGATCCTTAGTCAGTATGAGGGACAGGTCCTGACCCTTAGTCTGTATGAGGGAAAAAATAACTTGAGGAACTTATTCAAGAACGATTTAATGTAACCTATTACAAAAATAAAGCAAACAGGATGGAAAATTGAGAAAAATGCACAAAATTCTTCCTGAATCTCCAATACAGGAATGCTAACAAAAAGAATTTGCAGAAACTCGTTACTGAAGACGGAGTCATCAATGAATCTCCGAATTATATTTTAAAAGAGGAAGCTAATTATTTTAGGCAGATGTTCTCTTTTCCGTCTCATCCTTTCCCACTGAATGAAGATTATGGTAAGGAATTCTTTCCAAATAATATAAAAATGGAAAATTAACAAATGTACAGAAAGATCAGTGAGAAGGCCAAATTACAGAGGAAGAACTTTTTGAGGCTATAAAATCCTTTCAGTCTGGAAAACCCCAGGGCTTGATGGCATACCGGTAGAGGTATATCAAGTATTTTTTGATATACTAAAAGCTCCATTGTTAGATTGTTTTAACTACTCCTATAAAAATGGTAGTCTGTCAGGTACTCAGCAGGAAGGTCTGAAATGCATAGCACTCAGAATTAAAAGGGTTTTACTAGATATTTTTCATCCTAATCTAACAGGTTTTTTACATGGACGATACATTGGCGATAATATACGACAACTACGAGAAATAATAAAACATCATGAAACATCTAAGAAGCCAGGAATGGTATTTATAGCGGATTTTGAAAAGGCATTTGATAAAGTAAGACTGGATTTTATTTATAAATGCCTGGATTTCTTTCTATTTCGGTGATTCTCTTATAAAATGGGTAAAAATAATGTGTTGCAACACCAGGTGTAACATAGTAAATAACGGCTACTTCTCAGAGTTTTGAATTGTCAAGAGGAGTTAAACAGGGGTGTCCGCTGTCACCCTATCTATTCGTTATGTCCATTGAAATGCTAGCTATTAAAATCAGATCCAATAACAACCTTCGAGGATTAAAAATCCAAGGCTTAAAAACAAAGGTGTCTTTGTATGCCGATGACTCAAGTTTTATATTAAGTCCGCAAGCTAGATCCCTGCAATGTCTCATTGAAGATCTAGATAACTTTTCTGTACTCTCTGGACTAAAACCTAATTATGATGTGCACAATATTACGCATTGGATCCTTAAAAATACACCTTTTACATTACCTTACAGTTTACCTATAAAATGAGCTGATGGTGAAGTAGACATACTCGGTATTCATATCACAAAAGATATAAATAAGCTTTCCACAATGAATTTCAATAGAAAACTTATAAAAATGGACAAGATCCTGCAACCATGGAGAGGTAAATACCTGTCTATTTATGTAAAAATTGTCCTGATTAACTCCTTAGTCATATCTCAGTTTACTCACTTACTTATGGCGCTGCCTACTCCTGTCACGTCCTGACCCTAGTAAGATGTCATTTTCTATAGTAGAGTAGGTCAGGGCGTGACAGGGGGTGTTTTGGGTTTTTCTATGTTGGGGTTGTTTGGGTTGATCTCCAATTGGAGGCAGCTGATCCTCGTTGCCTCTGATTGGAGATCATATTTAAGTAGGGGTTTTTCTCTTCCTGTTTTGTGGGTTATTATCTTTTGAGTAGTGTTTGTTTCTCTCTGCGTCACGGTTTGTTGTTTTTGTAAATTCAGTTATTTTGTGTATTGCAAATTTTTCACGGATTTAATAAAATGTGGAACTACAACCACGCTGCACTTTGGTCTGCTCCTTTTGACAGCCGTGACTACTCCTGATGATTTGTTTTTAAATCATATGAGAAAAAATATTTCACTTTGTCTGCGATGCTAAACCAGACAAAATAAAACATACCTATGTATATAATGAATATGAATTGGATGGGTTGAGATTATTAAATATAAAAGCACTAATCCTCTCTCTAACAGCTTCACTTATTCAAAAGTTTTATTTGAACCCTAAATGGTTCTCAAGTAGATTACTAAGAAAAGCTCATCCATTGTTTAAAAATTGTCTTTGTGCAGATTGCCATGTCTCATTTTTGATTAATTGAAAATGATACTTTTTTTCAAAGTATCTCTCTTTTTCAAATAAGCATTGCAGAGCTGGCTACAATTTCAATTTCATCCCCCTGAAAAGATAGAACAAATATTACAACAAATATTATGGCTGAACTCAAATGTGCTGGTTGATAAAATACCTGTATTTATGGAAAAGATGTTTGAAAATGGTATTTTGTTTTTAAATGATATTGTAAATTGGAATATTAGCGTTATGTTCTTCATGGAGTTATCAGAATTGTACGGAAAGGTCTGCTCAATCCAAGATTACAACCAATTGATTACAGCATTGCCCCAAAAATGAAGGAGGTGGGTGGCAGCGGGAGGAGGTATGGAACTGGTCTGTCTGCCCAATATAAAGGATCAAAACTGGCAGAGGAATAAAAATAGCATAAATAGGAAAGTATACCAGTTTCATTTGAGGACCAGGATGTTGACAACTGTGCCATACAGATTGCAAAATAGTTGGGAAGAGATTTTTGATGTACCTATTCCATGGTACAGGGTGTATGAGTTGATATTTAAAACAACGCAAGATTCAAGACTTCATGCTTTTCAGCTAAAATGATTATATAGAATTCTTGCCACCAACAAAATGTTGAATATTTGGGGCATAAAATCATCGAAGCTCTGCAGATTTTGTTGTGAGGATACAGAATCAATGGACCATTTATTTTGGTATTGCCCTCAGGTAGCGTGTTTCTGGTCTCAGGTTCAGGAATGGCTGAAAATGCATAGCATTGATCTAAAATTGACCCTAGAAATAGCACTGTTAGGAGATCTGGAGAGACCGGGTCAGTCAATTACTAATATACTAATATTCTTAGTAAAAGTATTTATCTTCAACTCGCAATCTGTGGATTCTATTCGATTAGATAGATTGAAATTGTATGTTAAACATCACAGCATAGTTGAAATGTGTTGCGTAGAAACCCGAAGTGGGTGACCAGCAGAGATAGATGGGATGGGCTGAGGGAAGCTGAGGATTGGAATGGGTTGAAACACGAAGTGGGTGGCCATCAGAGATAGATGGGATGGGCTGAGGGAAACTGAGGGTTGGAATGTGGAATTGGAGACAAGTGGGAGTGGAGTTGCTGTGTGAGAGATAGAATGATGGTCAAAGATAAAAGTATTTTTTATTTTTTAAATAGTCTAAATAAAACATAATAAAAGTACATTTGATTGACACTAAGTGGCAGTGTTTTTACAGCTAATGTCGGTTTGCCTGAGGCTGATGCCGTGCAGGTGTTTGTACACATGCATATAATCAAATCAAATCAAATCAAATTTATTTTTATATAGCCCTTCGTACATCAGCTGATATTCTCAAAGTGCTGTACAGAAACCCAGCCTAAAACCCCAAACTGCAAGCAAAGCATGTGAAAGAAGCACGGTGGCTAGGAAAAACTCCCTAGGAAAAACTCCCTAGAAAGGCCAAAAACCTAGGAAGAAACCTAGAGAGGAACCAGGCTATGAGGGGTGGCCAGTCCTCTTCTGGCTGTGCAGGGTGGATATTATAACAGAACATGGTCAAGATGTTAAAATGTTCATACATGACCAGCATGGTCAAATAATAATAATCATAGTAGTTGTCGAGGGTGCAACAAGCACGTCCGGTGAACAGGTCAGGGTTCCATAGCCGCAGGCAGAACAGTTGAAACTGGAGCAGCAGCACGGCCAGGTGGACTGGGGACAGCAAGGAGTCATCATACCAGGTAGTCCTGAGGCATGGTCCTAGGGCTCAGGTCCTCCGAGAGAAAGACAGAAAGAGAGAAAGAGAGAATTAGAGAGAGCATATTTAAATACACACAGGACACCGGATAAGACAAGAGAAATACTCCAGATGTAACAGACTGACCCTAGCCCCCCGACACATAAACTACTGCAGCATAAATACTGGAGGCTGAGACAGGAGGGATCAGAAGACACTGTGGCCCCATCCGATGATACCCCCGGACAGGGCCAAACAGGCAGGATATAACCCCACCCACTTTGCCAAAGCACAGCCCCCCACACCACTAGAGGGATGTCTCCAACCACCAACTTACCGTCCTAAGACAAGGCCGAGTATAGCCCATATACACACACTCTCATTCAAATAAACACATACAAGAACACACACATACATGTAATAGTGCCAGACATGCACACAAACATATACAGTTGGCATTGCTGTTATGATTTTAGTTGTCCTTGATGTCCTTTGTTTTACATTTATTATTTTGTTTGATTTAAAAAACGTGCATTGCTGTTTGCTGTTTTTTCTGTCTTTTCTTTTTCTCTCTTTAGTTCATTGTCTTGGTTGTTGGTGCATTGGGGGTCTTGGGGGAATGGAATTAATTATATTTTTATTTTTCTTCCTGGGGGGACTGTGGGAGGGGTCTCGAATGGTTGAGGGACAGCATTTGGCGAACTGTGGGGGAATCTTGGAGGGTTCGGGTTCACGTTTTTTGGCCTGGTGGTAGATCGGTCAACATGCCCTTGAGCAGGGCATTGACCCTGGATGCTTCTGTGTGTCGCTCTGAATGGGAATCTGTTGGATGACTGTGTCGTGTCTTTGGGTGTACCATTAAACTGAAGACATGTTTATCAATTAGCTCCCTGTAATTATTATCACGCGATTAAACTGATTAATCGTTTAATTGTAATTAACTAGGAGATCGGGGCACCAAGGAGAATATTCAGATTACAAAGCTATAATTTTCCTAATATAACTTTCCTGTACTATAATATTCTATTCTATTATAGTATAGGCCGATTATCTTCTGGTTTAAATGGTGTATTTTACCTCGAGTCCAGTCTCATTCCAAACGTCGTAAATTGTTGTATCTGCACGAACCCAGTCTTTACTAAAATCATCCATACATCAATTGTCTTAAAATCATTTATTTACTACACTAAGTAATTAACAGAAAACATACAAACAGTAATTATCGTCACAAAGGATTGGTATAGTAATGTGCGCTAATGGCTAACAGGCATGGCTGGTCTGTTAGACAATGGGTCATAAACGGTCAGCTGAGAATGCACACCTACAGAGTTCATTAATATTGACAATTGAAGGCTCACTCATTCGGGAACAATTGCAATCAATATATATTTACGCTCAGTGTGTCGTTCTGATTCTTGTTGGAGAGTTCGGTTCTGTTGGGGAGTTTTCTCCGCGTTCTCTCTCTCTCTCTCGGTTAGAATGGATCTTTCAGAGCGACATTCATTAATGTCGTCATCGAATGGATGTTTCGTTGGTCTTCGCGTTCGATGATATAATTTACTTAGTTGCAGACTAATAATTAATATCAAAGACTTGTTCTTATTCTGTCGGTATCAATAGTCTAAAAGTTAACCACGTGGTATGGTTCACTTTCAGTAGAGGAATTGGATGGTAAAACCTATTGGCCATGGAGTGGAGGCCTGGTCTGGGGAAATGTAAATCAGGGGGTGTTTTATAGTGCCCATAGAACAGGCTTGTCAAATGACGCCTGGTCCTGTATGGGTCCCTGGGGGCGTGCCTATGACTGAGATAGACTTGGTTACAGAAATACAATTCTATCACATCACATCAGTACATAGCATCTCAATGTATTACAAAAGCTTTATCCTTATTAATACATTCTATACACCCATTATGATGCAAGTCTCAAGCTGATGCTATTATATAAACAGTTTTATGGTAATATGGCTATATTATCTCTTCTGAGTATCACAAAATTGTACCAAGCGGATCAGTTCGTAGCTGGATTCTTCACCAATCTTCCATACCTTCTCCAGAACACACATGTCGCTCGGTTCTCCAATTCTATGAGTTGGAAGAATTTCCTTTGTCTCTCTATGGGCCATGTGGTAGGAGATTCTCCTCTTAGGGTTTTTACAACCCTTTCACACAGGGCCTGGGTTGGGGGAAGGTAGGTTGGGTGGTGGTGAAAAAGGGAGGGGGGTCAACTGTCCTCCCTGTACCAAAAGAGGCCAATGTCATGACAACTGGTATGATGTAGTTGCTTCACTGCAAGTATATTGTATGTTTTCGAATATTCAATAAATAGGTCCTGACCCTTAGTCTGTCTTAGGGACAGGTCCTGACCCTTAGTCTGTATTAGGACAGGACATGATCCTTAGTCTGTATTAGGGACAGGTCCTGACCCTTAGTCTGTATTAGGGACAGGTCCTGACCCTTAGTCTGTATTAGGACAGGTCCTGACCCTTAGTCTGTATTAGGGACAGGTCCTGACCCTTAGTCTGTATTAGGACAGGTCCTGACCCTTAGTCTGTATTAGGGACAGGTCCTGACCCTTAGTCTGTATTAGGGACAGGTCCTGATCCTTAGTCTGTATTAGGGACAGGTCCTGACCCTTAGTCAGCATGAGGACAGGATATGATCCTTAGTCAGTATGAGGGCCAGCTCTAGTCTATCCAGGTGGTTTCATTACTCCCTCTGGGCTGATCTCTAGTCTATCCAGGTGGTTTCATTACTCCCGCTGGGCTGATCTCTAGTCTATCCAGGTGGTCTCATCTCTTTCTGGGCTGAACTCTAGTCTATCCAGGTGGTTTCATTACTCCCTCTGGGCTGATCTCTAGTCTATCCAGGTGGTTTCATTACTCCCTCTGGGCTGATCTCTAGTCTATCCAGGTGGTTTCATTACTCCCTCTGGGCTGATCTCTAGTCTATCCAGGTGGCTTCATTACTCCCTCTGGGCTGATCTCTAGTCTATCCAGGTGGTTTCATTACTCCCTCTAGGCTGATCTCTAGTCTATCCAGGTGGTTTCATTACTCCCTCTGGGCTGATCTCTAGTCTATCCAGGTGGTTTCATTACTCCCTCTGGGCTGATCTCTAGTCTATCCAGGTGGTTTCATTACTCCCGCTGGGCTGATCTCTAGTCTATCCAGGTGGTTTCATTACTCCCTCTGGGCTGATCTCTAGTCTATCCAGGTGGTTTCATTACTCCCTCTGGGCTGATCTCTAGTCTATCCAGGTGGTCTCATCTCTTTCTGGGCTGATCTCTAGTCTATCCAGGTGGTTTCATTACTCCCTCTGGGCTGATCTCTAGTCTATCCAGGTGGTTTCATTACTCCCTCTGGGCTGATCTCTAGTCTATCCAGGTGGTTTCATTACTCCCTCTGGGCTGATCTCTAGTCTATCCAGGTGGTTTCATTACTCCCTCTGGGCTGATCTCTAGTCTATCCAGGTGGTTTCATTACTCCCTCTGGGCTGATCTCTTGTCTATCCAGGTGGTTTCATTACTCCACACATATCACTATGACCTTCACTCTCATTAACGCCTCGGAGCCAGTGACAGGAGATTTGATCTCTGCTACATGCAAAGCAGAGATATCATGGTTTCCTTCCAAATGGTACACTAGTCCCTATATAGTGCACTACTTTTAAAACAGGGTCCATGGGGGCTCTGGTCAGAAGTAGTGCCCTATAGGGTGACATTTGTTCTGCAGCACCATCTCTAAACGCAGAGATCTAAATGTTCCCACTCATCCTCCTCGTCATTCTCTTGTTTCCTCCTCGTCATCCTCTTGTTTCCTCCTCGTCATTCTCTTGTTTCCTCCTCGTCATTCTCTTGTTTCCTCCTCGTCATTCTCTTGTTTCCTCCTCGTCATTCTCTTGTTTCCTCCTCGTCATCCTCTTGTTTCCTCCTCGTCATCCTCTTGTTTCCTCCTCGTCATCCTCTTGTTTCCTCCTCGTCATCCTCTTGTTTCCTCCTCGTCATCCTCTTGTTTCCTCCTCGTCATCCTCTTGTTTCCTCCTCGTCATCCTCTTGTTTCCTCCTCGTCATTCTCTTGTTTCCTCCTCGTCATCCTCTTGTTTCCTCCTCGTCATCCTCTTGTTTCCTCCTCGTCATCCTCTCGTTTCCTCCTCGTCATCCTCTTGTTTCCTCCTCGTCATTCTCTTGTTTCCTCCTCGTCATCCTCTTGTTTCCTCCTCGTCATCCTCTTGTTTCCTCGTCATCCTCTTGTTTCCTCCTCGTCATCCTCTTGTTTCCTCCTCCTTTTTCTGTAACAACTGGATGGAGGCTGAGTTGGACCCGGAGTCAAACGTTTTCCTCTCACTATCTGTCTGTCAGTCTGTCTGGACTTCTGGTAGCTTTAATCATCAACAGTTAAACAAATTGACAGTATTACCATAGATATGACATGAACGTACATTTCTTTTCCTAAGACACTTTACGAAATGTCTAGACTTACGATGGTTAGAATTCTGATATCCAGTAACTCTGAAGTGAACGTTTGACAGCGATGGCAGTGGCTTACATTACCCTTCAACACTATCACCCCGTCCTTACGCACTCAGATTGTCACTTCCTAGTCATATTAGCATTTGAATATTTCTGATTATGCCAGTCTGCATTAAATATTCAGTGAGGGCCTCACAATCCAATTAAATGAGAGATGTGCTTTAAAGGCATCAGCAAACATGATTGAATGCAGAGCTCTCGATGACCAACAGGACAACTTCAAGAGGCTGGAGAGACTCACCAGGAAGCTAAACGACAATGTGTTTATCAGCGATGAAATGACGCTGGGTGTCTGTGAAAGAAGTGCAGGAGCATGTCCACACACACACATACACGCACACAGGCACACACACAGGCACGCACACACACAGGCACACACACACAGGCACACACACACAGGCACGCACACACACAGGCACGCACACACACAGGCACGCACACACACAGGCACGCACACACACAGGCACATACACACACAGGCACACACACACAGGCACGCACACACACAGGCACACACACACACAGGCACGCACACACACAGGCACATACACACACAGGCACATACACACACAGGCACGCACACACACATCATCCATCTCTATCTGTATCCCATCCTTGCTACAAGAAGTGGAGTTCCTGCTCTGAATGTATTTGTCTGCCTGTGTCTGCCTCCCACCGGCTAGTGTGATAAATATGAGGAGTGAAATGAACTCAAACATGTGCTTTAATTTAAAAAGACCCCACCAAAATGGGATTAACAGGAGAGACACTGGATTATCACGACTGAAACGTCTCTGAACACTCAGGGTTTGGAGAGAGAGAGACACTGTGGATTATCACGACTAAAACGTCTCTGAACGCTCAGGGTTTGGAGAGAGAGAGAGACACTGTGGATTATCACGACTGAAACGTCTCTGAACACTCAGGGTTTGGAGAGAGAGAGAGACGCTGTGGATTATCACAACTGAAATGTCTCTGAACACTCAGGGTTTGGAGAGAGAGAGAGACGCTGTGGATTATCACGACTGAAACGTCTCTGAACACTCAGGGTTTGGGGAGAGAGAGAGAGACACTGTGGATTATCACGACTGAAACGTCTCTGAACACTCAGGGTTTGGAGAGAGAGAGAGACACTGTGGATTATCACGACTGAAACGTCTCTGAACGCTCAGGGTTTGAGAGAGAGAGAGACGCTGTGGATTATCACGACTGAAACGTCTCTGAACACTCAGGGTTTGGAGAGAGAGAGAGAGACGCTGTGGATTATCACGACTAAAACGTCTCTGAACACTCAGGGTTTGGAGAGAGAGAGAGACGCTGTGGATTATCACGACTAAAACGTCTCTGAACACTCAGGGTTTGGAGAGAGAGAGAGACGCTGTGGATTATCACGACTGAAACGTCTCTGAACACTCAGGGTTTGGAGAGAGAGAGAGAGACGCTGTGGATTATCACGACTAAAACGTCTCTGAACACTCAGGGTTTGGAGAGAGAGAGAGAGACGCTGTGGATTATCACGACTGAAATGTCTCTGAACACTCAGGGTTTGGAGAGAGAGAGAGACGCTGTGGATTATCACGACTGAAACGTCTCTGAACACGCAGGGTTTGGAGAGAGAGAGAGAGACGCTGTGGATTATCACGACTGAAACGTCTCTGAACACGCAGGGTTTGGAGAGAGAGAGAGACGCTGTGGATTATCACGACTGAAATGTCTCTGAACACGCAGGGGTTTGGAGAGAGAGAGACGCTGTGGATTATCACGACTGAAATGTCTCTGAACACGCAGGGTTTGGAGAGAGAGAGAGACGCTGTGGATTATCACGACTGAAACGTCTCTGAACACGCAGGGTTTGGAGAGAGAGAGAGAGACGCTGTGGATTATCACGACTGAAACGTCTCTGAACACGCAGGGTTTGGAGAGAGAGAGAGACGCTGTGGATTATCACGACTGAAACGTCTCTGAACACTCAGGGTTTGGAGAGAGAGAGAGACGCTGTGGATTATCACGACTAAAACGTCTCTGAACACTCAGGGTTTGAGAGAGAGAGAGACGCTGTGGATTATCACGACTAAAACGTCTCTGAACACTCAGGGTTTGGAGAGAGAGAGAGACGCTGTGGATTATCACGACTGAAACGTCTCTGAACACGCAGGGTTTGGAGAGAGAGAGAGAGACGCTGTGGATTATCACGACTAAAACGTCTCTGAACACTCAGGGTTTGGGGTCGGAATGAAGGAGGAAGGACAAAGATAAAGTCTTGAGCCACCATCTTCCTTCTCCATTGGTTTTTCATCCATTGCACAAAGGCACAAACTCTATTTTAAGACTTGTATTGCCTTTATTTCTCACCATCTATCCTGACCCCATGTGGATGTTATAGTGGGTTAGTTAGTTAGTGAGGTCCCTGTTACACAGTGGATACATCCCTAATGGCACCCTATTCCCTATGTACTGCACTACTATGGGCCATGGTTAAACGTAGTGCACTATATAGGGAATATGGTGCCATTTGGGACTCACACAGTGTCAAAGACCAGTACGTTTAGGGATCCTTTACATTGTGATACAGATATGAAAGCTAATTAACAGTGACCTGTCTGTCCTTAATATTCAACTCAGCACTGGCTCTAATGACTGGGTCCTTTAATAGCTGGGACTTAATTGAAGCAAATAAGATGGTACCCTCTTATACAGCTGGACCCTTATGCTATTAGACAGACCCTTATGGTATTAGACAGACCCTTATGCTATTAGCTAGACCCGTACGATATTAGCCAGACCCTTATGCTACTAGCCAGACATTTACGGTATTAGCTGGACCCTTATGGTATTAGCTGGACCCTTATGCTATTAAATAGACCTGTATGCTATTAGCTAGACCCTTATGCTATTAGCTAGACCCTTTTGGTATTAGCTAGACCCTTATGGTATTAGCTGGACCCTTATGCTATTAGCTAGACCCTTATGCTATTAGCTAGACCCTTTTGGTATTAGCTAGACCCTTATGCTATTAGCTAGACCCTTATGCTATTAGCTAGACCCTTATGGTATTAGCTAGACCCTTATGCTATTAGCTAGACCCTTATGCTATTAGCTAGACCCTTATGCTATTAGCTAGACCCTTATGCTATCAGCTAGACCCTTATGCTATCAGCTAGACCCTTATGCTATTAGCTAGACCCTTATGCTATTAGCTAGACCCTTTTGGTATTAGCTAGACCCTTTTGGTATTAGCTAGATATAGGTTCATTAACTGGGCTGATGATGAAGGGAAATGGTAATGGGGGTTGTTATATGTATCTGTTGTTCAACTATAAATACTAATGATATTGAACCTGGGTTGACGTTTAAATCCTTTAAGGTGGGTAGTTTCATGTGCAATTTTCAGTCTATTAAGTATTGTGTTCTGTCAAGTGATGATAATAGTTTAGAAGTGTATCCAAAGTCGGCAGATCAGAAGGTTATGATTATGCATACAGATTGGCATCTGTTATATTTACGATTAGGGTTAGGGGAGGTAATGTTAGGATTAGGGTTAGGGGAGGTAATGTTAAGATTGGGGTTGGTAATGTCAGGATTAGGGTTAGGGGAGGTAATGTTAAGATTGGGGTTGGTAATGTCAGGATTAGGGTTAGGGGAGGTAATGTCAGGATTAGGGGAGGTAATGCTAGAGCCAGGGCTAAGGTTAGGGGAGGTTATGCTAGGGTTAGGGGAAGCAATGTTAGGGTTATGAGAGGTAATGCTAGAGTTAAGGGAGGTAATGTTAAGGTTAGGGTCAGGGGAGGTAATGCCAGGGTTAGGGGAGGTAATGTAAGAGTAGGGTTAGGGGAGGTAATGTTAAGGTTAGGGTCAGGGGAGGTAATGTCAGGGTTAGGGGAGGTAATGCCAGGGTTAGGGTAGGTAAGGTTAGGGTTAGGGAAGGTAATGTCAGGGTTAGGGGAGGTAATGCCAGGGTTAGGGGAGGTAATGTCAGGGTTAGGGGAGGTAATGTCAGGGTTAGGGGAGGTAATGCCAGGGTTAGGGGAGGTAATGTCAGGGTTAGGGGAGGTAATGTCAGGGTTAGGGGAGGTAATGTCAGGGTTAGGGGAGGTAATGTCAGGGTTAGGGGAGGTAATGTCAGGGTTAGGGGAGGTAATGTCAGGGTTAGGGAAGGTAATGCCAGGGTTAGGGGAGGTAATGTCAGGGTTAGGGGAGGTAATGTCAGGGTTAGGTGAGGTAATGTTAGGGTTAGGGTTAGTGGAGGTAATGTCAGGGTTAGGGAAGGTAATGCCAGGGTTAGGGGAGGTAATGTCAGGGTTAGGGGAGGTAATGCCAGGGTTAGGGGAGGTAATGCCAGGGTTAGGGGAGGTAATGTCAGGGTTAGGGGAGGTAATGTCAGGGTTAGGGGAGGTAATGTCAGGGTTAGGGGAGGTAATGTCAGGGTTAGGGGAGGTAATGTCAGGGTTAGGGGAGGTAATGTCAGGGTTAGGGTTAGTAGAGGTAATGTCAGGGTTAGGGGAGGTAATGCCAGGGTTAGGGGAGGTAATGTCAGGGTTAGGGGAGGTAATGTCAGGGTTAGGGGAGGTAATGTCAGGGTTAGGGGAGGTAATGTCAGGGTTAGGGGAGGTAATGTCAGGGTTAGGGGAGGTAATGTCAGGGTTAGGGTTACTTCTTATTTCCATGCAATTTGCTGATGACATATAAATCCTGCTGTAGCCCCAAAACACTTCTACCGTGAAACAGCATAATCCCCAACATGATAGTCAACCAGGAAGTCTGGAGCCACAAAACACTTCTATGGTGTAACAGCATAATCCCCAACATGATAGTCAACCAGGAAGTCTGGAGCCACAAAACACTTCTATGGTGTAACAGCATAATCCCCAACATGATAGTCAACCAGGAAGTCTGGAGCCACAAAACACTTCTATGGTGTAACAGCATAATCCCCAACATGATAGTCAACCAGGAAGTCTGGAGCCACAAAACACTTCTATGGTGTAACAGCATAATCCCCAACATGAAAACTGAGTTCTTCTCTAGTCTAATACGATACTCGTTGAATTATTCAAGCATAGCTGCTTTCATTTACAGAAAGGCATTTCCTCTTTAATTAGTTGGATCGTTTCATGTCCTTTCATAAAAGATCACTTACATTTGAATATTGAAATTATCTCAATTAATAAGCAAGGCTTTTGGCTTAATAACTTTTCTAAATGGCTTCTGAACTTTTTTATCAACCGTATTGAAGGCCCATCAAAGTCGGCTTCAGTTCGAAAGCATTCGGGCAAATGAAATAAATATTTAAAACATTCATAGAAAGAATGATTTAATGCGACCGCTGTGAATGGGAATCTGCCAGTGTTAAATGAAATGTGTTTTATGAAATCATTAGTGTGTTAGGGATTTAAACAGATGCAAATTACAATCATGAATACTTTATTGACAGTATTAGTAACAGAAAAAGACTTCATATAGTGAATGGCTGAGGTGAATGTCTAGGTTGGGTTCTGTATTTGAAATCCAACTCCTAAACAGCGTCATGTCTCATTTCAATTTGATCAGTGTCCTTTAAAACTTAAAGGACTACGTCAATACACTGTATCATCGTGTCTCATACGGCACCCTATGCCCTATGTAGTGAACTACTTTTCACCAGAGCCCTATGGGTCCTGTTCAAATGTAGTGGATATAATATAGGGAATAGGGTGCCATTTTGGATGCACTTATCTCTGAGAGTTGCTGAGCTTCGCTACAGCCTTCAGTTATAATATGAATCAAAACCTAGTCTATATATATATTTATTTCTGAATGTTTTATTTATTTAACCTTTGTTTAAGTTAGTTAAAGAACAAATTCTTATTCACAATGACGGCCTACACCAGCCAAACCCGGACGACGCTGGGTCAATTGTGCGTCGCCCTATGGGACTCATAATCACGGCCGGTAGCGATACAGCCTGGATTCGAACCAGGGTGTCTGTAGCGATGCCTCTAGCACTGAGATGCAGTGCCTTAGACCGCCGAGCCACTCTGGAGCCCTATAGAGAGGATGCACCATAGATAATCTATTTTACATCAATGTGATTAACATTAGCCCCATAGTCAGTATCCAACATTAGATCAAGCCATGATCCACCCCCGTCTATTCTTTGATTCCCTCCCAAATGGCACCCTACTCCCTTTATAGTGCACTTCTTTTAACCAGGGCTCATGGAGCTCTGATCAGAAGTAGTGCACCGTGCAGGGAATAGGGTGCCATTTGGGACGAACACCCTATCTAATCTTTATAGTGGAGCCAGAACACTCCTCTATAACTGCTCTGTGCCATGAGCCTCCATAGTGAATGAACTGTATAGAGGGGAGATGTGGGCATGCCTGGGACAATTTATTACAAGCCAATATCAGTTCATCAAAGGAGAAGAAGAAAATCTATTTCAGGGTGATGTGAGAAAGGGAGGTTACACAATGATAGTTGAGGGAAGCTCACATCTCACATCTTTCTCAAACTCCTTGACAATGACTGATTAATCAGGTATAACCATAACAGCCTCATCCCTGTTCCTCGTCCACTAGATGATATAACCATAACAGCCTCATCCCTGTTCCTCGTCCACTAGATGATATAACCATAACAGCCTCATCCCTGTTCCTCGTCCACTAGATGGTATAACCATAACAGCCTCATCCCTGTTCCTCGTCCACTAGATGATATAACCATAACAGCCTCATCCCTGTTCCTCGTCCACTAGATGATATAACCATAACAGCCTCATCCCTGTTCCTCGTCCACTAGATGATATAACCATAACAGCCTCATCCCTGTTCCTCGTCCACTAGATGATATAACCATAACAGCCTCATCCCTGTTCCTCGTCCACTAGATGATATAACCATAACAGCCTCATCCCTGTTCCTCGTCCACTAGATGATATAACTATAACAGCCTCATCCCTGTTCCTCGTCCACTAGATGATATAACCATAACAGCCTCATCCCTGTTCCTCGTCCACTAGATGATATAAACATAACAGCCTCATCCCTGTTCCTCGTCCACTAAATGAGTGACTGTGCTCATCTACATGTGGAGAAACACAAACACAATGTTTTGATTTCAACACCTTGACGTCAGCCACTCAATCAAACATGGCCGTTGTTGTTTTAATGACAATAGCGAAAGTCCAACTTCCACACTCTCTCCTCCATCATCTCTCCTCCGTGACTTGGAAACCGATGTGATTGAGTGGTTGAGGAAGTTGTCACTTCGTTAGTTGGCAAACGGAAGACTGTCATCCCTTCCTCGATAGCCTCCTTTTGGCGAGGAAGAACAGGTGCATCCTACCTGAGTCCTTCGTGGAAGACTTCTGAAATCTGCCACACTCCCTTTGAATCAGCTATAGTTTTATTGAAGGAGAACAGCTTGCCAACCTTTAAAAAGCATATTCTACTCATCTTTTATCTATGAAATGTCTTCACAACTAGATACATTGGTTTTGATCACTTTATACATTTATTTTGGGATTCCACCCTGTAAATATCATTTACCTGATGACACGCGATTGACAGGAGACTTTCATTTCATATGAAGCACTTTCCTCTCCTCGCCAACTCTCCTCGATTCCCTTTGATCTTTTTCAAAAGGAGGCCAGAGAGGAGGGAGGAGAGAGGACTCAGGAGTTGAGCAAATCCAATTGAGAAAAGGCCACTGCCTCTGCACTGCCTCATCTGTCACTTGTCAGTAGGCAGTTAGACGATGTGAATGAGACGACTGAGCTGAGGTTAATGGAAGCACAGGCCATAACAGACACATCGCCTGCATCGCAAATGGCATCCTATTCCCTACATAGTGCACTATTTCTGACCAGAGCAGTATATAGGCTGTCATTTGAGACGCAGCCATCATCACAATCTGAAGTTCCCTTCTCTTAAACAGGATCCGCAACACTCCAGTAAAGAGTCCACTAGCTGACTGAACAATACTGTTATAATCATTATGGAGAGAGAATAGTCCACTAGCTGACTGAACAATGCTGTTATAATCATTATGGAGAGAGAATAGTCCACTAGCTGACTGAACAATGCTCCTAATGTCATCATCATTATGGAGAGAGAATAGTCCACTAGCTGACTGAACAATACTGTTATAATCATTATGGAGAGAGAATAGTCCACTAGCTGACTGAACAATGCTGTTATAATCATTATGGAGAGAGAATAGTCCACTAGCTGACTGAACAATACTGTTATAATCATTATGGAGAGAGAATAGTCCACTAGCTGACTGAACAATACTGTTATAATCATTATGGAGAGAGAATAGTCCACTAGCTGAGTGAACAATGCTGTTATAATCATTATGGAGAGAGAATAGTCCACTAGCTGACTGAACAATGCTGTTATAATCATTATGGAGAGAGAATAGTCCACTAGCTGAGTGAACAATGCTGTTATAATCATTATGGAGAGAGAATAGTCCTCTAGCTGACTGAACAATGCTGTTATAATCATTATGGAGAGAGAATAGTCCACTAGCTGACTGAACAATGCTGTTATAATCATTATGGAGAGAGAATAGTCCACTAGCTGACTGAACAATACTGTTATAATCATTATGGAGAGAGAATAGTCCACTAGCTGACTGAACAATACTGTTATAATCATTATGGAGAGAGAATAGTCCACTAGCTGACTGAACAATGCTGTTATAATCATTATGGAGAGAGAATAGTCCACTAGCTGACTGAACAATGCTCCTAATGTTATAATCATTATGGAGAGAGAATAGTCCACTAGCTGACTGAACAATGCTGTTATAATCATTATGGAGAGAGAATAGTCCACTAGCTGACTGAACAATACTGTTATAATCATTATGGAGAGAGAATAGTCCACTAGCTGACTGAACAATACTGTTATAATCATTATGGAGAGAGAATAGTCCTCTAGCTGACTGAACAATGCTGTTATAATCATTATGGAGAGAGAATAGTCCACTAGCTGACTGAACAATACTGTTATAATCATTATGGTGCGAGAATAGTCCACTAGCTGACTGAACAATACTGTTATAATCATTATGGAGAGAGAATAGTCCACTAGCTGACTGAACAATGCTGTTATAATCATTATGGAGAGAGAATAGTCCACTAGCTGACTGAACAATGCTGTTATAATCATTATGGAGAGAGAATAGTCCACTAGCTGACTGAACAATGCTCCTAATGTCATCATCATTATGGAGAGAGAATAGTCCACTAGCTGACTGAACAATACTGTTATAATCATTATGGAGAGAGAATAGTCCACTAGCTGACTGAACAATACTGTTATAATCATTATGGAGAGAGAATAGTCCACTAGCTGACTGAACAATACTGTTATAATCATTATGGAGAGAGAATAGTCCACTAGCTGACTGAACAATGCTGTTATAATCATTATGGAGAGAGAATAGTCCACTAGCTGACTGAACAATACTGTTATAATCATTATGGAGAGAGAATAGTCCACTAGCTGAGTGAACAATGCTGTTATAATCATTATGGAGAGAGAATAGTCCTCTAGCTGACTGAACAATGCTGTTATAATCATTATGGAGAGAGAATAGTCCACTAGCTGAGTGAACAATGCTGTTATAATCATTATGGAGAGAGAATAGTCCACTAGCTGACTGAACAATGCTGTTATAATCATTATGGAGAGAGAATAGTCCACTAGCTGACTGAACAATACTGTTATAATCATTATGGAGAGAGAATAGTCCACTAGCTGACTGAACAATACTGTTATAATCATTATGGAGAGAGAATAGTCCACTAGCTGACTGAACAATGCTGTTATAATCATTATGGAGAGAGAATAGTCCACTAGCTGACTGAACAATGCTCCTAATGTCATCATCATTATGGAGAGAGAATAGTCCACTAGCTGACTGAACAATACTGTTATAATCATTATGGAGAGAGAATAGTCCACTAGCTGACTGAACAATGCTCCTAATGTCATCATCATTATGGAGAGAGAATAGTCCACTAGCTGACTGAACAATACTGTTATAATCATTATGGAGAGAGAATAGTCCACTAGCTGACTGAACAATGCTCCTAATGTCATCATCATTATGGATAGTGAAAGGTACAATAGAAGGCTCACAGTAGAGAAGGTGGCTGGAACAACACGGCAGGTGACAATGGCCCTAGCTAGTGTTATTATAGATAATGAAGAGGTGGTGGCTGAGCAGAACAATACACCTAAATGTCATTATACACTGGAATTCCTGCCTTCACAACCCCTGCACAACAGCTGCAATCTGCCTGCTAGCCTAACTACCTGCCTTCACAACCGAGCTAGGCTAGCAGTGGTTGTGAAGGCAGGAAGTTAAGTTAGCAGGGGTTTTGAAGACAGAATGCTGTTGTTAGTCTAAGAGCAGGCAGGAAATTAGGTTAGCAGGGGTTGTGAAGGCAGGAAGCTGCTGTGAGGCTAAGAACCAACCACAGCTACAGGAGAGGAGAGGAGCCTATATGCTGTGTGTAGCATGCCTATTTGTGTGTGGCTGCTACACCTCCTACGCCCAGTAGAAATCATCTAAACACAGCTGCTTGCACAGAGAAATGACAGCTATTTCTCATAAACACACTTCCTCGCTCTCTCTCTCCTCCTCTCTTTACCCCTCTCTCTCCCCTCTCTCTCTCTCCCTCTCTCTCTCCCTCTCTCTCTCTCCCCCCTCTCTCTCCCTCTCCCCCTCTCTCCTCATCTCCCTCTCTCTCCCCATCTCTCTCCCTCTCTCTCCCCCTCTCTCTCTCTCTCCATCTCCCTCTCCCCTTCTCTCCTCATTTCTCTCTCTCTCTCTCTCTCTCTCCATCTCCCTCTCCCCTTCTCTCCTCATTTCTCTCTCTCTCTCTCTCTCTCTCTCCATCTCCCTCTCCCCTTCTCTCCTCATTTCTCTCTCTCTCTCTCTCTCTCTCTCTCTCTCTCGCTGTCTCTCTCTCTCTCTCGCTGTCTCTCTCTCTCTCTCTCTCTCTCTCTCTCTCTTTCTCTTTCCATGTGTGATGATGTTGTCCCTGCAGAAGATCGAGTCCCTTCCATAACAGTTAGTAACAGAATTTCAAGAACTGACGGTGGGTGTGAGTGTGAGAAATGACATGATCTGAAAATGAAGTGTTTTCCCACAGCCGTGCTCCATGTGAAACATGTGATCAATACATATACCATTTCTTTCACAGTGGTACATTTCTGTCCATTTCCAATCTAATCAGTTTTAATGAGAAAAAGGCCAAATAACAGGGGAGTACAAAATTACTTTTCATAGTCCACATTTCTGCTGTAACCTTTTGTCAAGACAGGTCTCAATGCAACAGGACAGCCGCTGAACAACGCTACGGGGACTCGTCTTGAGAAAGAACTTGACATTTTAAAAGAAGTATAATTTATAACTTCACTGTCATTTGGTTATTTCTCTTTCTTTGTTCACATTATAAAAGCATTAATGATACAGCACGTATGCGATGGTTGTAAGATACCTGAGGTAAGTTAAATGTTGGTGCCATGACACCATTTGTGGAACCTTGAAAAGTGCTGAACCCTAAAATAACTGAATTCAGCCCCATTTAGTGAAGGGATGTTTTGAAAGGACAGGTTATATACCGTTCCTTCCATGCAACACTCCACAGTTCACAGAGTTGGGCAAATTTGAAAAATAAAACAGATTTCCTGGCTATTGGTAGACTGTTTTAAGCCATTATAGAGACTGCACCCCAAATGGAACCCTATTCCCTACATAGTGCACTACTTTGGCTAGGGCCCTGGTCAAATGTAGTGAACTCTACAGGGAATAGGGATCCATTTGGGACTGAAGCAGAATGTTTTTCCTTGCCTGTGGTTCTGAGGTATTGAGTCTGAGTGAATCTGAAGAAGGGAAGGAAACAGACTGAGACTTTATGATGAAGTGAACCTTTCATAGAAAGAAACCACTCTCCCTCCTCTCTCCATGTCGCTCTCTCCATCTCTCATTTAATTCCAGTGATCCCTCTCTCTCTCCTTCTCGCTCTCTCCCTCTCTCTCTCTCTCTCTCTCTCTCTCCCTCTCTCTCTCTCTCTCTCTCTCTCTCTCTCTCTCTCTCTCTCTCTCTCTCTCTCTCTCTCTCTCTCTCTCTCTCTCTCTCTCTCTCTCCCTCTCTCTCTCCCTCTCTCTCTCCCTCTCTCCCTCTCTCTCTCCCTCTCTCTCTCTCTCCCTCTCTCTCCCTCTCTCCCTCTCCCTCTCTCTCTCCCTCTCTCTCTCTCTCTCCCTCTCTCTCTCTCTCTCTCTCTCTCCCATTCTATAGCCAGTCTGGTAAATTGAGCAAGGTGTATGATCAGAATGATTTTATCCTCTGCGTTCGGCACCGTTTCCAGGGCAATATGAAACGTTTGATGCCTGATGGAGGTTAGTGACGTACAATCTTATCAAGAGAAGGAGGCTGGCTTGAAATGTCTCAGCGCTTCGGTGGCTTATTATCCAGCTGATGGCTGAAACGTTTTATCAAAGAGCCAACAACATAACACATCTCTCAAAGGACGATCTTTGCTGCTTTGCTAGCCGGTGTGGCTGCACTTCATCAATCAGCCCCAAGGCACAATCGCAATCTCCTCTCACTTTTATAGTGTTGGAATGGAACCAATACCATCTGTGTATTTTAATGTGGCCCATTGTACTGTAACATAGAAGTTTTGGAAAAGTATGGAGCGAAATAAACATTGTTTTGATGTCATAAAGTGCTGAGTATTAGCTAAGTACCTATAGCGGTGCCAATTCCTCTTTTGAAAAGTGTGAGAGAGCCAGATACTTTAGTAGGTATATACCTCTATATAGGGCTCTGCATAAACCTACTTTAGAATGAACTCACACGTATAATGGATTAAGTCATGTAGGATACATCATAAACCTACTTTAGAATGAACTCACATGTATAATGGATTAAGTCATGTAGGATACATCATAAACCTACTTTAGAATGAACTCACATGTATAATGGATTAAGTCATGTAGGATACATCATAAACCTACTTTAGAATACTCACATGTATAATGGATAAAGTCATGTAGGATACATCATAAACCTACTTTAGAATAAACTCACATGTATAATGGATTAAGCCATGTAGGATACATCATAAACCTACTTTAGAATGAACTCACATGTACAGTACCAGTCAAAAGTTTGGACACATTTTTTATATTCTAGAATAATTTTTAACAAGGCACACCTGCTAATTGAAATGCATTCCACACCTCATGAAGCTGGTTGAGAGAATGCCAAGAGTGTGCAAAGCTGTCATCAAGGCAAAAGGTGGCTACTTTGAAGAATCTCAAATATGAAATATATTTTGATTTGTTTAACACTTTTGTTTGGTTACTACATGATTCCATATTGTGTTATTTCGTAGTTTTGATGTCTTCACTATTAATCTACAATGTAGAAAATAGTAAAAAATAAAGAAAAACCCTTGAATGAGTAGGTGTGTCCAAACTTTTGACTGGTACTGCATGTATTGGACTTGTTAGAGACTTCAGTATCTCCTTTATATTGGCTGTACTGATACCTCAGTATACTTCAGTATCTCCTGTGCCCAGCCCAAGGCAGAGACAGATGCAATCAGGGAGCTTGCAGCAATCCTACAGTCAGATGGGAGGGCTTATTTGGGGATATTGGTTTGGCTGGGTAAATGATGTGCTTTAACAGAGATGGTGCAGTTGCATAGCAACTGTTGGAACGTCATTTTCAGCAAGCAGGGTTTGATATTAGGGGTGGAAATTGGCTTTAATGGAAGTCTGGATGGATGGAAAGACAGATGTTTTTGGTTTCATGCCAAAAAATAGGGGTTGAGTAGAAAACAGGTTTTTAAATAATATAAAAGGCAAGTCAACATTTGTCCTGGTAAAATGGATTTCGCTTTGCAACGATTTATATAATGCCATAGTATAGTGAATTACATAAAGCCATAGTATAGTTAATTATATATAGCCATAGTATAGTGAATTATATAAAGCCAGTGAATTATATAAAGCCATACTATAGTTAATTCCACAGTATATGATCATTATTCATATATCTACGGTATAAATACTAAACAAATAAAGTGGTAACTCTTGTTAAAGTGGATTTTGCTGTCCAATCATATAATACCACAGCATAACAAGTTCCACTTGTTCTATGGAGTTTATGTAATCATATTCGTATATCTAGAGTATAAAATGGTCTGTAGGTGTCACGTCCTGACCAGTAATAAGATTATTTGCTATTGTAGTTTGGTCAGGACGTGGCAGAGGGTATTTTGTTTATGTGTGTCGGGGTGATGGTTTATGTAGTGGGGTGTTTCATTCATTATTTCCGGGGTTTTTGGTCACTGCTATATGTTAGTCTATTTCTAGGTTCTTTCTAGTTAGTCTGTTTCTATGTGTAGTTAATTGGGGTGTGGACTCTCAATTGAAGGCAGGGGTTGTCTAGTTGCCTTTGATTGAGAGTCCTATATATTAGGGTGTGTTTGTGATTTGTGGGAGGTTGTTTCTTGTTTTGCCTGTGTGAGCTTGACAAGACTGTTTTGTTGTTCGTGCGTTCTTCGTTTTGTTATTTTGGTGTTCTCTTTATTTTAAATAAATAACAAGATGAGCATCCACATTCCTGCTGCGTTTTGGTCCTCTATCCCCGACGACAACTGTTACAGTAGGTTATAACTGGGTAATGCTAAAGGAAATGCTAACTTGCCCAGTTGTTTCCTCCAGTAGGGTGTAGCTTTAGGTCCAGCAGGGTGTAGCTTTAGGTCCAGTAGGGTGTAGCTTTAGGTCCAGTAGGGTGTAGCATTAAGTCCTGTAGGGTGTAGCTTTCGGTCCAGCAGGGTGTAGCTTTAGGTCCAGTAGGGTGTAGCATTAAGTCCTGTAGGGTGTAGCTTTCGGTCCAGCAGGGTGTAGCTTTAGGTCCAGTAGGGTGTAGCTTTAGATCCAGTAGGGTGTAGCTTTCGGTCCAGTAGGGCGTAACTTTAGATCCAGTAGGGTGTAGCTTTAGGTCCAGTAGGGCGTAGGTTTAGGTCCAGTAGGGTGTAGCTTTAGATCCAGTAGGGTGTAGCTTTAGGTCCAGTAGGGAGTAGCTTTAGGTCCAGTAGGGTGTAGCTTTAGATCCAGTAGGGTGTAGCTTTGGGTCCAGTAGGGTGTAGCTTTAGGTCCAGTAGGGTGTAGCTTTAGGTCCAGCAGGGTGTAGCTTTAGGTCCAGCAGGGCGTAGCTTTAGGTCCAGTAGGGTGTAGCTTTAGATCCAGTAGGGTGTAGCTTTAGGTCCAGCAGGGTGTAGCTTTAGGTCCAGCAGGGCGTAGCTTTAGATCCAGTAGGGTGTAGCTTTCGGTCCAGTAGGGCGTAGCTTTAGATCCAGTAGGGTGTAGCTTTAGGTCCAGTAGGGCGTAGCTTTAGGTCCAGTAGGGCGTAGCTTTAGGTCCAGTAGGGTGTAGCTTTAGATCCAGTAGGGCGTAGCTTTAGGTCCAGTAGGGTGTAGCTTTAGATCCAGTAGGGTGTAGCTTTAGATCAAACGACACCGCTGGTCCTGCTCACACTGCCCTACCCTATGCTTTGACCTCTTTCTCCACTCTCTCTCCAGATGAAATCTTGCGTCTTGTGACGGCCGGCCGCCCAACAACCTGCCCGCTTGACCCTATCCCCTCCTCTCTTCTCCAGACCATTTCCGGAGACCTTCTCCCTTACCTCACCTCGCTCATCAACTCATCCTTGACCGCTGGCTACGTCCCTTCCGTCTTCAAGAGAGCGAGAGTTGCACCCCTTCTCAAAAAACCTACACTCGATCCCTCCGATGTCAACAACTACAGACCAGTATCCCTTCTTTCTTTTCTCTCCAAAACTCTTGAACGTGCCGTCCTGCTATCTCTCTCAGAATGACCTTCTCGATCCAAATCAGTCAGGTTTCAAGGCTGGTCATTCAACTGAGGCTGCTCTTCTCTGTGTCACGGAGGCTCTCCGCACTGCTAAAGCTAACTCTCTCTCCTCTGCTCTCATCCTTCTAGACCTATCTGCTGCCTTTGATACTGTGAACCATCAGATCCTCCTCTCCACCCTCTCCGAGTTGGGTATCTCTGGCGCGGCACACTCTTGGATTGCGTCCTACCTGACAGGTCTCTCCTACCAGGTGGCGTGGCTAGAATCCGTCTCTGCACCACGTGCTCTCACCACTGGTGTCCCCCAGGGCTCAGTTCTAGGCCCTCTCCTATTCTCGCTATACACCAAGTCACTTGGCTCTGTCATATCCTCACACGGTCTCTCCTATCATTGCTACGCAGACGACACACAATTAATCTTCTCCTTTCCCCCTTCTGATAACCAGGTGGCGAATCGCATCTCTGCATGTCTGGCAGACATATCAGTGTGGATGACGGATCACCACCTCAAGCTGAACCTCGGCAAGACGGAGCTGCTCTTCCTCCCGGGGAAGGACTGCCCTTTCCATGATCTCGCCATCACGGTGGACAACTCCATTGTGTCCTCCTCCCAGAGTGCTAAGAGCCTCGGCGTGACCCTGGACAACACCCTGTCGTTCTCCGCTAACATCAAGGCGGTGACCCGATCCTGTAGGTTCATGCTATACAACATTCGCAGAGTACGACCCTGCTTTACACAGGAAGCGGCGCAGGTCCTAATCCAGGCACTTGTCAAATCCCGTCTCGATTACTGCAACTCCCTGTTGGCAGGGCTCCCTGCCTGTGCCATTAAACCCCTACAACTCATCCAGAACGCCGCAGCCCGTCTGGTGTTCAGCCTTCCCAAGTTCTCTCACGTCATTCCGCTCCTCCGCACACTCCACTGGCTTCCAGTTGAAGCTCGCATCTGCTACAAGACCATGGTGCTTGCCTACGGAGCTGTGAGGGGAACGGCACCTCCGTACCTTCAGGCTCTGATCAGGCCATACACCCAAACAAGGGCACTGCATTCATCCACCTCTGGCCTGCTGGCCCCCCTACCTCTGCGGAAGCACAGTTCCCGCTCAGCCCAGTCAAAACTGTTCGCTGCTCTGGCACCCCAATGGTGGAACAAGCTCCCCCACGACGCCAGGACAGCGGAGTCAATCACCACCTTCCGTAGACACCTGAAACCCCACCTCTTTAAGGAATACCTGGGATAGGATATAGTAATACTTCTAACCCCCCCCCCCAAAAAAAAGATATAGATGTACTATTGTAAAGTGGTTGTTCTACTGGATATCTTAAGGTGAATGCACCAATTTGTAAGTCGCTAAATGACGTATATGTAAATGTAAATAGTGTAGATTTCTTTTATTGTTTTTTTTGCCAATGGTAGCCTGCACCACCACCATGGTAGCCCGCACCACCACCACCACCATGGTAGCCCGCACCAGCACCACCACCACCACCACAATGGTAGGCCAATACCACAACCACCATCATCATGGTAGCCCACAACACCACCCACAGTAGCCCACACCAACAACACGGTAGGCCACACTACCACCACCACCATGGTAGCCCACACCACCACCACCATGGCAGCCCACAACACCCCCACCACAATAGTAGCCCACACCACCACCACCATCACCACCATGGTAGCCCACACCACCCCCACCACTATGGTAGCCCACACCACCAACATGGTAGCCCGCACCATCACCACCACCATGGTAGCCCACAACACCACCACCACCATGGTAGCCCGCACCAGCACCATGGTAGCCCACACCACCACCACCATGGTAGCCCACACCACCACCACCACCACCACCATGGTAGCCCACACCACCACCATGGTAGCCCGCACAACCACCACCACCACCACCATGGTAGCTAATACCACCACCACCATCATCATGGTAGCCCACACCACCACCATCACAGTAGCCCACACCAACACCACGGTAGCCCACACCACCACCACCATGGTAGCCCACACCACCACCACCACCACCACGGTAGCCCATACCACCACCACCATGGTAGCCCACACCACCACCACCACCACCACGGTAGCCCACACCACCACCACCATGGTAGGCCACACCACCACCACGGTAGTCCACAACACCACCACGGTAGCCCGCACCATCACCACCAGCACCGTGGTAGGCCACACCACCACCACCACCACCACTATGGTAGGCCACACCACCACCACCACCATGGTAGCCCGCACCAGCACCATGGTAGCCCAAACAACCCCACCACCATGGTAGCCCGCACCACCGCACCACCACCACCACCATGGTTGCCCACACCACCACCATGGTAGCCCACAACACCACCACCACCATGGTAGCCTGCACCACCCCCACCACCATGGTAGCCCACAACACCACCACCACCATGGTGGCCCACACCAGCACCACGGTAGCCCGCACCAGAAAATGCAGCAAACAACCCACCACCATGGTAGCCCGCACCACCACCACCACCATGGTAGCCCAAACAACCCCACCACCATGGTAGCCCGCACCACCAACACCACCACCATGGTAGCCCGCACCACCACCACAGTAGCCCACACCACCACCACCATCACCACGGTACCCCACACCACCATCACCACCATCACCAACAGCACGGTAGCCCACACCACCATCACCACCATGGTACCCCACACCAACACCACCACCACCACATCACCAACAACACCACCATTAATCTAAAGTAAATGCAGGCCTTTTCCAACCAACCCAACATTCTTTCTAAATAGTGTGCAGCAGAATATCAGTTATGGAGGTTTAATTTCCAAAGACAATGGAACAGAAAACTAGACAAGGTAAGTCAGTTACCTGACAATACCTAAGTGATGATGTGTGATGACCACTGTTTGCATAATACATTCCTCCTCTAGGGTGTTAGCCTGTTAGGTTTTCGGAAAGGGAAACTTAACAAAAGCGAAACACATCCATTGTAATGATGCTGTAAATAGTCATGTGACTGAAACTCTTCACTCCATGCCCTCCTGTAATGTAAGTTAATAAACCTTTAACTCTTTGACCTGTTACTCCAGGTCCTCCTGTAATTTAAGTTAATAAACCTTCACTGCTAATATCACCATCACTGCCCTTTCATAGTGCAAATTTATTTTATTGGCTTTTTTGCCAATGGTAACCCGCACCACTACCACCATGGTAGGCCACACCACCACCACCACCACCACCATAGTAGGCCACACCACCACCACCACCACCATGGTAGGCCACACCACCATCACCACCACCACCATGATAGCCCGCAACACCCCCACCACCATGGTAGCCCGCAACACCCCCACCACCATGGTAGCCCACAACACCACCCCCACCACCATGGTAGCCCACTACACCCCCAGATGGACAGATGGAACCGGAGGAGATGGCCGCCGTTTTACGGTCTCCTAACCAATTGTGCTGCCGCCCCCAGGTGGTGAGGGTAGGTAGCAACACATCTGCCAAGCTGATCCTCAACACTGGAGCTCCCCAGGGGTGAGTGCTCAGACCCCTCCTGTACTCCCTGTTCACCCACGACTGCATGACCAGGCACGACTCCAACACCGTCATTAAGTTTGCTGACGACACAACAGTGGTAGGTCTGATCACCGACAACGACGAGACAGCCTATAGGGAGGAGGTCAGAGACCTGGCCGGGTGGTGCCAGGACAACAATCTCTCCCTCAACGTAACCAAGACTAAGGAGATGATTGTGGACTACAGGAAAAGGAGCACCGAGCACGTCCCCATTCTCATCGACGGGTCTGTAGTGGAGCAGGTTGAGAGCTTCAAGTTCCTTGGTGTCCACATCAACAACAAATTAGAATGGTCCAAACACACCAAGACAGTCGTGAAGAGGGGCACGACAAAGCCTATTCCCCTTCAGGAAACTACCACGACCACCATGGTAGCCCGCACCACCACCACAATGGTAGCCCACAACTCCACCAGCATGGTAGCCCACAACTCCACCACCATGGTTGCCCACACCTCCACCACCATGGTAGCCCACAGCACCAACACCACCACCACCACGGTAGCCCACAACACCACTATGGTACCTCACAACACCACCACCATGGTAGCCCACACCAGCATCACAGTAGCCCACACCACCATCAGCAACCTAAACTAAATACAGGCATTTGCCAACCAACCCAACCAGTTTATACAAATAGTGTGCAGCAGTTTATCTGTTATGGAGGTTTCATTTCCAATTAAGATGGAACAGAAAACTAGACAAGGTAAGTCAGTTACCTGACAATACCTAAGTGATGATGTGTGATGACCACTGTTTGCATAATACATTCCTCTTCTAGGGTGTTTGCCTGCTAGGTTTTCAGAAAGGGAAACTTCACAAAAGAGAAACACATCCATTGTAATGATGCTGTAAATAGTCACGTGACTGAAACTCTTCACTCCATGTCCTCCTGTATTTTAAGTTAATAAACCTTTAACCCTTTGACCTGTTACTCCATGTCCTCCTGTGATTTAACTGTCACACCACCATAGTAGCCCACATCACCAGCACCACCACCACCACCACCACCACCACCATGGTAACCTACACCACCACCACCACCACTACCACGGTAGGCAACACCACCACCACCATGGTAGCCAACACCACCACCACCACCACCACCATGGTAACCTACACCACCACCACCACTACCACGGGAGGCAACACCACCACCACCACGGTAGCCAACACCACCACCACCATGGTAGCCCACACCACCACCACCACGGTAGCCAACACCACCACCACCATGGTAGCCCACACCACCAGCAACACCACCACCACCACGGTAGCCCATTTCTGATTGTATTATTTTCATAGAGGATTTCAATAAGAATTATCCCATTAACTTGTCTAGATCTACTCAGCATCAGGTGAAGTGACCATAAAGAGATCATGCGGGACGTATGACGTATGGAAAGGGAAACTTAACTAAAGGAATCTACTCCATTGTAATGATGCTGTAAATAGTCCTGTGACTAAAACTATTCACTTAGAAAGACAGCACATCCCAGACGGAGAACATCATGGGTGTCTCAGGTTTAACCAGTTTTATAGATGATCATGGAACGTTTTTAACAGATTATCACTTCAGAAACAGCAAGCTGGTCATAGATGGTTCTAATCTTTACCACTCTCTTTATTTTAAATCACGTTTGGATCAGAAGCATGGAGGGGATTATGATGATTTTGAGGACCAGGTCTGCAAGTTCTTTAAGGCTCTGAGAGATTGTGGCATTGAACCTTATGTGATTATAGATGGAGGCTCTGACTTTTCCGATAAAAAGTTTGAAACTCTTCTCTACCGAGTTCAATCAACGCTCAACAAAGCCAACAACTTGTCCAAGGGGCTTTGGGGGAGCGGTTTACTACCAATCCTCATCAAACAAGTCTTCAAACAGGTCCTCTCCAGCCTGAAGGTGCCATTCGCACAGTGCATCTTTGAAGCAGACCAAGAAATAGCCTCCTTGGCTGAAAGGTGGAACTGTCCGGTCCTGTCCTATGACAGTGACTTTTATATTTTTGACATCCAGGCAGGATATCTGCCCATCTCCCATTTTAAGTGGCAGAACGCATCGACGCAACGCTGGAGTTCTCAAAATTACATCCCCTGCAAACGGTACACCACAACAAGCTTCTGCAGACACTTCAAGATCAACAGACAGCTTCTCCCAGTCTTCGCTGCCATCACAGGAAACGACTATGTCAACTTGGATAAGATGGGCTTTCCCATTAGGTGGGAAGACAAGCTGCCGATGGAACCCAATCGAAGGCCAAGTAAGTTTGAACAAATTACCTGTATACCGAAGTATACACAACTACTACAGATGCATTTGGGGCGGCAGGTAGCCTAGTGGTTTGAGCGTTGGGCAAGTAACCGAAAGGTTGCTACATCGAATTCCCGAGCTGACAAGGTAAAAATCTGTCGTTCTGCCCCTGAACAAGGCAGTTAACCCACTGTTCTTAGGCCGTCATTGTAAATAAGAATTTGTTCTGAACTGACTTGCTTAGTTAAATAAAAATAAAAACGAATAATTATATATATATATAATACTGTAGTGAATGGTGGGGCGATCCCAGGTAGCTGGCGTGAAAGGCAAACACTCTACGCATCGTACCAACAGGGCTAACCCACTTGGTGGGAATTGTAAGGTGGCTCGAGGATCACTACAATAATATTGTAGCCGTCATCAAAGCAAAGGGTGGCTATTTGAAGAATCTCAAATATAAAATATATTTTCATTTGTTTAACCCTTGTTTGGTTACTGATTCCAAACGTGTTATTTAATAGTTTTGATGTCTTCACTATTATTCTACAATGTAGAAAATAGTAAGAATAAAGAAAAACCCTTGAATGAGTAGGTTTTCTAAAACTGTCACTCCCTGACCATAGAGAGCCTTTTTATTCTCTAATTTGGTCGGGGGTGTGACAAGGGTGGGAGATCTAGTGTGTTTATTCCTATGTTGGCCTGGTATGGTTCCCAATCAGAGGCAGCTGTTTATCATTGTCTCTGATTGGGGATCATATTTAGGCAGCCATTTCCCCACTGTGTTTTGTGGGATCTTGTTTATGTGTAGTTGCCTGTGAGCACGCCATAGCTTCACGTGTTCGTTTATTCTTTATTCTTTTTTTGAGAGTTTCACTTCAATAAATATGTGGAACCCAGATCAAGCTGCGCTTTGGTCCGAGTATGCTTCCAACGACGATCGTGACAAAAACTTTTGACCAGTAGTGCATATCTGAAATCACAAACAGACCACTGACATTCATTCTGTTTATCTGAGACAACTGGTCAAATGCAAGCAGCAGCTCACAACATAGTGGACTTTACCATATGAAATGCCATACAGCTACAGTAATTTTATTTTCATTTTGTAAACAAATACTACAAGCAAAGAAACAGAATGAAGTGCTTCCACCAGATAAGAGTTAATTCAGAGATTAAAATAGTACAATTTCCCTTTTAATATATTAACATTTCATGAGCAGAAATCAAGCAATGGCAATTCTCCTCTGCATAAATAATGTGCAGGTTTAATATTATTACTGCCTGGCTGTAAGCCTCTCTCTTTTGACGGCTGAAATTGAATCGTACCTTCAGAGCAAGAGAGAGGTTGCATGTGTAGTATACGTCAATGGGATGCAAATTACGTTTCTTCTTTATTGAGTCCTCTACTAACACAAAGATAATGTTTACCAATATGGAGGTTTGGGGGCTGATAATCACTGTTTGAAATGCATTAAATGACATCTCCCACTCCTCTTGGCCTCCCACTCCTCTTTCTATTCTGGTGAGAGACAGTTTGCGCTGTTCTGTGAAGGGAGTAGTACACAGCGTTGTACGAGATCTTCAGTTTCTTGGCAATTTCTCGCATGGAATAGCCTTCAATTCTCAGAACAAGAATAGACTGAGGAGTTTCTGGCCATTTTGAGCCTGTAATCGAACCCACAAATGCTGATGCTCCAGATACTCAATTAGTCTAAAGAAGGCCAGTTTTATTGCTTCTTTAATAAGTACAACAGTTTTCAGCTGTGCTAACATAATTGCAAAAGGTTTTCTAATGATCAATTAGCCTTTTAAAATGATAAACTTGGATTAGCTAACACAACGTGCCATTGGAACACAGGAGTGATGGTTGCTGATAATGGGCCTATGTAGATATTCCATTAAAAATCTGACGTTTCCATCTACAATAGTCATTTACAACATTAACAATGTCTACACTGTATTTCTGATCAATTTGATGTTATTTTTATGGTCAAATAATGTGCTTTTCTTCCAAAAACAAGGACATTTCTAAGTGACCCCAAACTTTTGAACGGCAGTGTATATCATGATTATTTGGATAAATTAGGCGGCCGTTGTTTAGCAGTCTCTGCCGTGATGTGCTGCAGCAGTAGGCCTAACAGCAGAAACATTGCTAAACCAATACATTCCTCTCCTGCTACATGCACAATTAAAGGGGAATTACAGAAAAATATATACATTTGTTAGCATTTTTTTCAGACCTCTACATTTTTCTGTTGATGTGATTTAAGCATTGACATGGACTCAGAACATCAACTTCCATTGTTTCTCTCTGAATAATTGTAATATTGAGAGTAAAAAACTGAAAATGCACACAAAACAGAATTTGGGATAATTCAAAATACAATTTTATGGGGCCCACTTAGAGTTGTTATTTGACTATTATATATTGCCAGAAAACACATCTCTTGTACAAGGAACAGGGGAAGAGTTGCAGGGTTGAGGAGAGAAGAATTTGCCGATTTGAAAGGTTTAAAAAAAACGAGTAGCTCGTGACATTCATTTTTCTTCATGTAGCTGTCATGCTAGAAAAGGTTGGAGATCCCTGCTGTACAGGCTTCCTTCTTTTCACTCTGTCAATTAGGTTAGTATTGTGGAATAACTACAATGTTGTTAATCCATCCTCAGTTTTCTCCTATCACAGCCATTAACGTCACCATTGGCCTCATGGTGAAATCCCTGAGTGATTCCCTTCCTCTTCAACAACTGAGTTAGGAAGGATGCCTGTATCATTATAGTGACTGGGTGTATTGATATACCATCCAAAGTGTCATTGATACGGGATATTCAATGTCTGCTTTATTTTATATATACAGTTGAAGTCGGAAGTTTACATACACTTAGGTTGGAGTCATTAAAACTTGTTTTTCAACCACTCCACAAATGTATTGTTAACAAACTATAGTTTTGGCAAGTCGGTTAGGACATCTACTTTGTGCATGACATAAGTAATTTTTCCAACAATTGTTTACAGACAGATTATTTCACTTATAATTCACTGTATCACAATTCCAGCGGGTCAGAAGTTTACATACACTAAGTTGACTGTGCCTTTAAACAGCTTGGAAAATTCCAGAAAAATATGTCATGGCTTTAGAAGCTTCTGATAGGCTAATTGACATCATTTGAGTCAATTGGAGGTGTACCTGTGGATGTATTTCAAGGCCTACCTTCAAACGCAGTACCTCTTTGCTTGACATCATGGGAAAATCAAAAGAAATCAGCCAAGACCTCAGAAGAAAATTGTAGACCTCCACAAGTCTGGTTCATCCTTGGGAGCAATTTCCAAACGCCTGAAGGTACCACGTTCATCTGTACAAACAATAGTACGCAAGTATAAACACCATGGGACAACACAGCCGTCATACCGCCCAGGAAGGAGACGCGCTCTGTCTCCTAGAGATGAACGTACTTTGGTGAGAAACGTGCAAATCAATCCCAGAACAACAGCAAAGGACCTTGTGAAGATGCTGGAGGAAACAGGTAGAATGTATCTATATCCACAGTAAAACGAGTCCTATATCGACAAACCTGAAAGGCTGCTCAGCAAGGAAGAAGCTACTGCTCAAAAACCGCCATAAAAAAACAGACTACGGTTTGCAACTGCACATGGGAACAAAGATCGTACTTTTTTGGAGAAATGACCTCTGGTCTGATGAAACCAAAATAGAATTGTTTAGCCATAATGACCATTGTTATGTTTGGAGGATAAAGGGGGAGGCTTGCAAGCCGAAGAACACCATCCCAACCGTGAAGCACGGGGTGGCAGCATCATGTCGTGGTGGTGCTTTGCTGCAGGAGGGACTGGTGCAGTTCACAGAATAGATGACTTCATGAGGATGGAAAATTATGTGGATATATTGAAGCAAAATCTCAAGACATCAGTCAGGAAGTTAAAGCTTGGTCGCAAATGGGTCTTCCAAATGGACATTGACCCCAAGCATAATTCCAAAGTTGTGGCAAAATGGCTTAAGGACAACAAAGTCAAGGTATTGGAGTGGCCATCACAAAGCCCGGACCTCAATCCCATAGAAAATGTGTGGACAGAACTAAAAAAGCGTGTGCGAGCAAGGAGGCCTACAAACCTGATTCTGTTACACCAGCTCTGTCAGGAGGAATGGGCCAAAATTCACCCAACTTATTGTGGGAAGCTTGTGAAAGGATACCCGAAACGTTTGGCCCAAGTTAAACAATTTAGGCAATGCTACCAAATACTAATTGAGTGCATGTAAACTTCTGACCCACTGGGAATGTTGTGAAAGAAATAAAAGCTGAAATAAATAATTCTCTCTACTATTATTCTGACATTTCACATTCTTAAAATAAAGTGGTGATCCTAACTGACCTAAGACAGGGAATTTTTACTAGGATTAAATGTCAGGAATTGCGAAAAAGTGAGTTTAAATGTATTTGGCTGAGGTGTATGTAAAAGTCTGACTTAAACTGTATATGTTTGTGCTTGGGAAGGGGTTGTCTTTTTCAACAAGTTGCTGAATTGGCTGGCCAGTTTCCAGGAGCAGCAGGAGGCCTTGGACAATGTGCCCAGACTCATCGTTTCTAGGAACAACCAACACAACATGGATGCTGCCCTCCAGGCCCTCTCTCTGAGCATAGAGACATACCAGCTTCAACCCGGTTGCCTGGAGCAGTTCTTCATTAAAGACAAGGCTCCTGATCCCGGCCATCTCCCAGACCATCTGAGTGTCCTTCCAGACTGGACCCTGCTGCCGTTGATGAAGGGGATTCTTCCGTCCAGCATAATATACATTCTGCAGCTGAGGCCAGTGATACAGGGAGTCCAAGTTGAAGATCCCAGCTTAGCCAGTGGGAACAACACCTCTCGGCCCATACGGCAGGTAGTCTTTGGGCTGCTGCTGGGTGAGAGGAGGGAAGTGGAGGAGTATGACAGGGAAGGCATTAACCTGACCAGCAGCATGGTTAAAGCCATCTTGCCCAGAGCTGCACAACAAATGCAGCTAGACATGCTGAATCAGGTATGTATACATGTGATATAGTATACAGTATATCAGGTATGTATACATGTGATATAGTATACAGTATATCAGGTATGTAAACATGTGATATAGTATACAGTATATCAGGTATGTATACATGTGATATAGTATACAGTATATCAGGTATGTAAACATGTGATATAGTATACAGTATATCAGGTATGTATACATGTGATATAGTATTCAGTATATCAGGTATGTATACATGTGATATAGTATACAGTATATCAGGTATGTATACATGTGATATAGTATACAGTATATCAGGTATGTATACATGTGATATAGTATACAGTATATATAGTATGTATACATGTGATATAGTATACAGTATATCAGGTATGTAAACATGTGATATAGTATACAGTATATCAGGTATGTATACATGTGATATAGTATACAGTATATCAGGTATGTAAACATGTGATATAGTATACAGTATATCAGGTATGTATACATGTGATATAGTATACAGTATATCAGGTATGTATACATGTGATATAGTATACAGTATATCAGGTATGTATACATGTGATATAGTATACAGTATATCAGGTATGTAAACATGTGATATAGAATACAGTATATCAGGTATGTATACATGTGATATAGTATACAGTATATCAGGTATGTAAACATGTGATATAGTATACAGTATATCAGGTATGTATACATGTGATATAGTATACAGTATATCAGGTATGTAAACATGTGATATAGAATACAGTATATCAGGTATGTATACATGTGATATAGTATACAGTATATCAGGTATGTAAACATGTGATATAGTATACAGTATATCAGGTATGTATACATGTGATATAGTATTCAGTATATCAGGTATGTATACATGTGATATAGTATACAGTATATCAGGTATGTATACATGTGATATAGTATACAGTATATCAGGTATGTAAACATGTGATATAGTATACAGTATATCAGGTATGTGTACATGTGATATAGTATTCAGTATATCAGGTATGTATACATGTGATATAGTATACAGTATATCAGGTATGTATACATGTGATATAGTATACAGTATATCAGGTATGTATACATGTGATATAGAATACAGTATATCAGGTATGTAAACATGTGATATAGTATACAGTATATCAGGTATGTATACATGTGATATAGTATACAGTATATCAGGTATGTATACATGTGATATAGTATACAGTATATCAGGTATGTAAACATGTGATATAGTATACAGTATATCAGGTATGTATACATGTGATATAGTATTCAGTATATCAGGTATGTATACATGTGATATAGTATACAGTATATCAGGTATGTATACATGTGATATAGTATACAGTATATCAGGTATGTATACATGTGATATAGTATACAGTATATCAGGTATGTAAACATGTGATATAGTATACAGTATATCAGGTATGTATACATGTGATATAGTATTCAGTATATCAGGTATGTATACATGTGATATAGTATACAGTATATCATGTATGTATACATGTGATATAGAATACAGTATATCAGGTATGTAAACATGTGATATAGAATACAGTATATCAGGTATGTATACATGTGATATAGTATTCAGTATATCAGGTATGTAAACATGTGATATAGTATACAGTATATCAGGTATGTATACATGTGATATAGTATACAGTATATCAGGTATGTATACATGTGATATAGTATACAGTATATCAGGTATGTAAACATGTGATATAGTATACAATATATCAGGTATGTAGACATGTGGTATAGTATACAGTATAATATGAACATGCTGCTGTTGATTCTAAAAATTAATTCTCATTCTCTTGTTCTGTTTCTTAGGCTCCACATTCAGTGCGGCTTGAGGTGTTTTTGGAAACCCTTGGTGTGTCCCAGTCCACTTTGAATGGTATCCCACCTCATCTGGGACTTCCTGTGGCTGTTACCTACTACTGGCTGAGGCACGCCCATCTCCGACCAGACCATCCTTTCCTGCAGGCCCTGCTACTAGGACTGGTGTATGGAGAGCTCTGCAGACAGAGGAAGAGCCAGACAGGTATGGACCAGAATATGAACGGAAACACACATACAGGCACACACAACTTAGAATGTATAAATAAAGTGCGTGAAGTGCAGCCAATGACTCCTCTCTTTTTTGTGTATCAGGGTTTATAGAGGAGGGACCTGTGTTGGAGAGGCTGAGAGGGCTGATTCAGAGAGGTGCTAGTAACCTAGACCTGGCTGTGGCCCACGCCTATAGCCAATGGCAGCGCTGCATGAGGGATGGCCTTGACCTGAACCAACTGCTGTGCTTCCCTCTACCTGAGCCTCAGATTGCATGGTAACGTGTCACTTCCTAAATCAACCCTAACCGCTAACCTCTAACCTCTACAGTAGACCAGTGGTATTCCTTTACATTTTATTCTAGCCCAGCAGCAACACAGCTAATTCAACCCTCTGTTGTTTCCCTGTTGGAGTCTAGGCTGTACAAGGGAACTCTGGTGCACCAGCTTGTGGACGAACTGAGAGGGGTGGTGACCCCAGATTCTCTCCTGATGGAAGACCCTTCCTCTGGGCAGCTGTATAGAGCCATGCTGGAAGCCATTCTCAACTCCCAGGAAACTGAGGCCACTGGACAACCTGACGGCCCCTCTGCAGATTCTGGTGCTGGAGGAAGAAGAGGATGATGATGATGATGATAAGGAGGTTGTACTGAAGTCCCAATGTCCCACTGCAAGAGGAAGGAAAGATTCAACAAAGCTCTGTCAAGTTGTAAATATAGGGACCACTATATACGGACCACTATACATCTGCGGAGTTATAGATATAGGTAACACTATATAGGGACCACTATATAGGGACCACTATACATCTGCTGAGTTATAGATATAGGTACCACTATAAAGGGACCACTATACATCTGCTGAGTTATAGATATAGGGACCACTATATAGGGACCACTATACATCTGCTGAGTTATAGATATAGGTACCACTATATAGGGACCACTATATAGGTACCACTATACATCTGCTGAGTTATTGATATAGGGACCACTATATAGGGACCACTATACAATTGCTGAGTTATAGATATAGGGACCACTATCCAACTGTTAAGAATAGTAGGCAAAGGCCCAGTTTTCTGTGACATTTTAGTGACAGAGAGCATGGGTAGGAAGGCCCCACTTGCATACACACACTCATGAAGTAGTTTCACTTTCATTCACACACAGAGCATAAAGAAGAATGAACATCGATAAGAGAATTTACATTTATTTAAAGAAAATAAGAAAAAGGAGAAGAAATGAATTGGGACTGAAGTTTATTGAAATTATCAATAAAGGTTAAATATGATGAAAGTTGAAAGTTGAAAACATTGGGAAATATCCATTGGGAAATATTAAAGGGGGATTAAAGTAGTGCAGTACTGGAGTACACTAAGGTTTCTAGCTTGAATTGGAAATCCACAGGACAGAACAGCCAGGCAGGAGGTGGGGGTTAGTTGGTGCTGAAAATGACCGTTATGAGCAATGGCCGCATTAGGTGTTAATGCATCATTGGAGCAGGAGTTAGCTATAATGAGTTAGCAGAAAGGAAGACTGAGGGTATAAAGGAAGGGTCCCACCTCTCTTTGAGCTAGCTAGAAGAACCTGTCGCCTGCTGGAACAAGATTTTTGCTTTCGCTTTTTAGCTTGAGATACAATTAGGTTTTTATTATACTTATATTTAGGTTTGTATTATACTTATATTTAGATTTTATTATAGTTATATTTAGATTTTTATTATACTTGGTTAAAGTATAATTCTATGAGGAATCCTTAAGGTGACGTCATTGATAGTGTGTTAAAGTAGCTGTTAGAGTGTTTTAGACACCATCTGATAGACTAAGGGGCGAGACAAAAGCTGTTTATACATTGTAGAAGGTAACCTGTTTTTCTTGTTATTAAATACTGTGCTTCTTTGAAAACTCTGTTTATTCAGTTTTACACACAAGACAACACAAAACAATATAATTAATATACTCAACTAGAAGAAAATACAAATAAAAAAGAATAGCTTTAAAGATACCGTACTTTTGACAAGTTAAACACACCGGGCAGAAGGCTACAGAGGTTAAAGGGCAATCTGTAGTACAGGGACAGAGCAGACACCTCACCATTGTTCCTGTAAACAGACAAGGGATAGGGGTGGAGAAATGTAACCAATCACAGACAGTCATGGCCACAGACCAACCATCCACCATTCAAAGTTTACAATGTTTTAAGAAAAATTATAATAATCATTTTATGTAAGCGTGAACAAAATAAAATAAAATAAAACCCAGGGCAAAACAAGCTCACATTTTAGTCTCTGTCCAGGCAAGATGAACAAGGCATCCGCAGGTCACAATCAATAAGCACATCATCAACCTTAATGCCCCCCCCCAAAAAAACACACAAAGAAATGCTCATCCAACCCTTCAGTCACAGGGGAGTCAAATACAGACTTATTTTAGTTTTAATATGAATGACATCAGAGGATGGACTGTTAAAAGTAGGACCGGAATGGAGCCCAGGCCTCATAAAACAGTTTGGGGTTCCCATGTGTATTGAATTACATTTTTTCTAGTTTCAGAGAGCACAACACATCTCCCACCCAATATTTCTAAGATGGGGGTGCTGCCATCTTCCAGTTCTGTAGTATTAGCCGTCTAGCTAAAAGAGCAACAGTGTCCAACTGAATTCTTGACAGGGGGGTACCTATGGGCCGTACTCCAAAAAGGGCTGTAAGGGGAGACGGATCTATAACAGTGTCATATATATCAGAGAAACATTTAAATATTAATTCCCAGAAACCTGACAGTCTGTCACAGCCCCAAAACATATGAGACAGTGTGGCTGGTTCCGTTTTACATCGGACACAGGTAGGATCAAAATCAGATAATGTTCTTCCCAGTTTGGCCCCGGACCAGTGGATACGGTGAACCACCTTGAATTGAAGGAGGCTGTGTCTAGTGCTAAAAGACGATGAATGCACCCTGTGCAGCACAGATTCCCAGGGTTCTGAAAGTCATTAATGATTGCATATACATCTGAAATTGCGCCCCTAGGAAGCTTGTTCAGCTTAAAGATGCTCTCTATAGCTGTATTCGCAGGCCTATGGGGAAATTCAGGTGTGTTAGCTCTGACAAAGTTCCTAGTCTGGAGATAGTGAAAAAAGTGGGATTGGGGGAGGTTGAACTTTTCCTGTATCTGAGCAAAAGAGGCAAATGTATCATCAAAGAATAATTGGGCTAGTGAGGAGAGGCCTAGTGAGTGCCAGATGCCAAAAAGTGATCCTGTGAATTAAAAAAGATTTTGGAATAAAAATGGGTAAACATTGAAATAAAAATAAAAACTTGTGCAACTTGGGCAGCCTCTCTACACTGGCTTCCTGTTAAGGCTAGGGCTGATTTCAAGGTTTTACTGCAAAGCATTATATGGGCTTGCTCCTACCTATCTTTCCAATTCCGTCCTGCCGTACATACCTACACGTACGCTATGGTCACAAGATGCAGGCCTCATTATTGACTCTAGAATTTCTAAGCAAACAGCTGGAGGCAGGGCTTTCTCCTATAGAGCTCCATTTTTATGGAATGGTCTGCTTATCCATGTGAGAGACGCAGACTTGGTCTCAACCTTTAAGTCTTTATTGAAGACTCATCTCTTCTGTAGGTCCTATGATTGAGTGTAGTCTGGTCCAGGAGTGTGAAGGTGAACGGAAATGCACTGGAGCAACAAACCGCCCTTGCTGTCTCTGCCTGGCTGGTTCCCCTCTCTTCACTGGGATTCTCTGCCTCAAACCTTATTACGGGGGCTGAGTCACTGGCTTACTGGTGCTCTTCCATGCCGTCCAAAGGAGGGGTGGGTCACTTGAGTGGGTTGAGTCACTGGCGTGATCTTCCTGTCCGGGTTGGTGCCCCCCTCGGGTTCGTGCCGTATGGAAGATCTTTGTGTGCTATACTCTGCCTTGTCTCAGGATAGTAAGTTGGTAGTTGAATATATCCCTCTAGTGGTGTGGGGGCTGTGCTTTGGCAAAGTGGGTGTGGTTATATCCTGCCTGTTTGGCCCTGTCCGGGGGTATTGTCGGACGGGGCCATAGTGTCTCCAGACCCCTCCTGTTTCAGCCTCCAGTATTTATGCTGCAATAGTTTGTGTGTCGGGGGCTAGGGTCAGTCTGTTATACCTGGAGTATTTCTCCTGTCTTATCCGGTGTCCTGTGTGAATTTAAGTATGCTCTCTCTAACTCTCTCTCTCTCTCTCTCTCTCACACCAGCATAGTAGCCCTCATCACCAATACCACCACCACCAACATGGTAGCCCACACCAACACCACCACGGTAGCCCACAACTCCACCACCATGGTAGCGGCTCACAACTCCACCACCATGGTAGCCCATAACAACACCACCATGGTAGCCCACACCATCACCACCACGGTAGCCCACAAATCCACCACCACGGTAGCCCACAACTCCACCACCACGGTAGCCCACAACTCCACCACCATGGTAGCCCACAACAACACCACCACGGTAGCCCACACCAACACCACCACGGTAGCCCACACCTCCACCACCATGGTAGCCCACACCAACACCACCATGGTAGCCAACACCACCACCATGCTAGCCCACAACAACACCACCATGGTAGCCCACAACAACTCCACCATGGTAGCCCACAACTCCACCACCATGGTAGCCATAACAACTCCACCATGGAGCCCACAACTCCACTACCATGGTAGCCCCCAACTCCACCACCATGGTAGCCCACAACATCACCACCATGGTAGCCCACAGCAACACCACCATGGTAGCCCACAAATCCACCACCACGGTAGCCCACAACTCCACCACGGTAGCCCACAACTCCACCACCATGGTAGCCCACAACAACACCACCACGGTAGCCCACACCAACACCACCACGGTAGCCCACACCTCCACCACCATGGTAGCCCACACCAACACCACCATGGTAGCCAACACCACCACCACCATGCTAGCCCACAACAACACCACCATGGTAGCCCACAACAACTCCACCATGGTAGCCCACAACTCCACCACCATGGTAGCCCACAACAACTCCACCATGGTAGCCCACAACTCCACTACCATGGTAGCCCCCAACTCCACCACCATGGTAGCCCACAACATCACCACCATGGTAGTCCACAGCAACACCACCATGGTAGCCCACAACAACACCACCATGGTAGCCCACAACATCACCACCATGGTAGCCCACAGCAACACCACCATGGTAGCCCACAATAACACCACCATGGTAGCCCACAACTCCACCACCATGGTAGCCCACAACTCCACCACCATGGTAGCCCCCAACAACACCACCACGGTAGCCCACACCTCCACCACCATGGTAGCCCACACCAACACCTGGCGGGCCACTCTGGCAGCTCCGAACAGGCGTGCCACTCTGGCAGCTCCGGACAGGCGTGCCACTCTGGCAGCTCCGAACAGGCGGGGCACTCTGGCAGCTCCGAACAGGCGGGCCACTCTGGCAGCTCCGAACAGGCGGGCCACTCTGGCAGCTCGAACAGGCGGGCTACTCTGGCAGCTCTGAACAGGCAGGCCACTCTGGCAGCTCCGAACAGGCGGGCCACTCTGGCAGCTCCGAACAGGCGGTCCACTCTGGCAGCTCTGGACAGGCGGGCCACTCTGGCAGCTCCTGACTGAGGGGCGGCTCTGGCAGCTCCTGACTGGCGGGCGGCTCTGGCAGCTCCTGACTGGCGGGGCGGCTCTGGTAGCTCCTGACTGGCGGGCGGCTCTGGCAGCTCCTGACTGGCGGGCGGCTCTGGCAGCTCCTGACTGGCGGGCGGCTCTGGCAGCTCCTGACTGGCGGGCGGCTCTGGCGGCTCCGGACTGGCGAGACCCACTGTAGGCCTAGTCCTGGGAGGTGGCACAGGACGGACCAGGATGGGGAGACCCACTGGTGGCCTGGTCCTAGGTGGAGGCACAGGACGGACCAGGATGGGGAGACCCACTGGAGGCCTGGTCCGTTGAGCAGGCACAGGACTGACCAGGATGGGGAGACCCACTGGAGGCCTGGTCCGAGGAGGAGGCACAGGCTTAACCAGGATGGGGAGACCCACTGGAGGCCTGGTCCAAGGAGGAGGCACAGGCTTAACCAGGATGGGGAGACCCACTGGAGGCCTGGTCCAAGGAGGAGGCACAGGCTTAGCCAAGATGGGGAGACCCACTGGAGGCCTAGTCCTGGGCGCAGGCCCAGGATAGACCAGGTCCTGAAGACGCATTGGAGGTCTAGAGTGCACGGCCTGCACAACCCTTCCTGGCTCGATGCCCAACCTCCCCCGGCAGATGTTAGGAGCTGGGATGTAGCGCACCGGGCTCTCCACGCGTACTGGGGACACCGTGCGCTTTACCGCATAACACGGTGTCTGACCAGTACTGCGCTGCCTCCTGTAAGCACGGGGAGCTGGCTCAGGTCTCCAACCTGACTCTGCCACCCTCCCGTATGCCCCCCAAAAGATTTGGGGCTGCCTCTCGGGCTTCCTTGCCAGCCGTGTTCCTTCATACCGTTGGTCCCTCTTTCCTGCTGCCTCCACTCTTCTGAGTGCCTCTACCTGTTCCCATGGGAGGCGATCCCTTCCGACCAGGATCTCTTCCCAAGTGTAGGATCCCTTCCCCGTCCAGGATGTCCTCCCATGTCCAGTCCTTTCTCTCCCTGGTCCAGGATCCTTGCTCCTCCTGGCGCTGCTCCTTCCTCCGCTGCTTGGTCCGTTGTTGGTGGGGGGATTCCGTAACGGCTGTCTTCTTCGTCAGACGAAACAGAGAAGTCATCGTCCGAGAAAGTGGACCAATACGCAGCGGAGTTAGTGTTCATCTTTGAATTTAATTAAGCAAGAACACTATACAAAAACAAAACAAGGAAACCGACAGCCAAACAGTCCTGTCAGGTGCAAAACACTAAACAAAAACAATCCCCACAAAACCCAAAGGAAACACATGCTCCTGATGTGTGACTCCCAATCAACGACAACGAACTTCAGCTGTGCCTGATTGGGAGCCACACACGGCCCAAAACAAAGAAATACAAAAACCTAGAAAAAGAACATAGAACGCCCACCCAATGTAACACCCTGGCCTAACCAAAATAAAGAACAAAAACCCTCTCTATGGCCAGGGCGTTACAATGAGGGAGATATGACGAATGGAAAGGGAAACTTAACTAAAAGGAAACTAGTCCATTGTTATGACGCTATAAATAGTCCTGTGACTAAAACTATTCACTTGGAAAGACATCACATCCCAGAAGGAGCACATCATGGGTGTCTTGGGTTTAACCAGCTTTATAGATGATACTGGAGAGATTTTAACAGATTATCACTTCAGAAACAGCAAGCTGGTCATAGATGGCACTAATCTCTACCTCTCTTTTTTTAAATCATGTTTGGATCAGAAGCATGGAGGGGATTATGATGATTTTGAGGACCAGGTCTGCAAGTTCTTTAAGGCTCTGAGAGATTGTGGCATTGAACCTTATGTGATTATAGATGGAGGCTCTGACTTTTCCGATAAAAAGTTTGAAACTCTCCTCCACCGAGTTCAATCAACGCTCAACACAGCCAACAACTTGTCCAAGGGGCTTTGGGGGTGCGGTTTACTACCAATCCTCATCAAACAAGTCTTCAAACAAGTCCTCTCCAGCCTGAAGGTGCCATTCGTACAGTGCATCTTTGAAGCAGACCAAGAAATAGCCTCCTTGGCTCAAAGGTGGAACTGTCCGGTCCTGTCCTATGACAGTGACTTTTATATTTTTGACATCCAGGCAGGATATCTGCCCATCTCCCATTTTAAGTGGCACAACGCATCGACGCAACGCTGGAGTACTCAAAATTACATCCCCTGCAAGCGGTACACCACAACAAGCTTCTGCAGACACTTCAACATCAACAGACAGCTTCTCCCAGTCTTCGCTGCCATTGCAGGAAACGACTATGTCAACTTGGATAAGATGGGCTTTCCCATTAGGTGGGAAGACAACTCGCCGATTGAACCCAATCGAAATCCAAGTAAGTTTGAACAAATTACCTGTGTCGTGTCTTTGGCTATGCCGGATTAAGTGATATGACATGCTAATTTATAAAATGATTTCTCTGTAATTAATATTACCTGATTAAGCTAATCATGTAAATGTAATTAACTAGAAAGTCAAGGCACCACGGAAGAACGTTTATAGAGCCGTTATCTTCCGAATAAACTCTTAAAATACTTAGTAATATTTTACATCGATAGCAGTCAATGTTAACCCTTGTCTTATTTTCAGTCTCATAATGAAAGTTGTAAATTCTTGGCTATCTTCACGAACCCTGGCTAACAAGTTGAATCAGCAATACAAAATTGGGTTTAATTATTTATTTACTAAATACCTAACTAATCACACAGAATTACAAATACACAGAATACAATGATGTCATACAGAAAACGTCCTGGTGGACGGAACCTGTATGAAAGCTAGTTACACAAAGGAAAGGGGGTTGGGCTTGAATGAAAGAGCGGGAAGATTTAGGAACACAGAAACAGCAGCTATGCTATCGTAAATACATTATCTTATGCATTCTAAATTACCGCCCATTTGGAAAAGGAAAATGCAATAAATATTTACTCTGAGCTGCGCTTCGGTAGATTGGTCGTAGATGCTGGCCGGGTTGGCCAACAGACCTTCCGTACTCGGAAGAATGTCTCTGGTGGTAAATTGGATACGTGGTGGTATCTTCGTCCGTCTGTTAGACTGTATCCGTCATCCGTCCTTTCCTAGCCCACGTTAGCAGCGGCCGCTGCTAACTCAACGGCTAGGAAGTATCACTTCTGTAGTGAATAAGCTCAAAGTTCATACCATTCGCCACCAAAGCTCACGCCGAGGTTGGCTTAGTTGACATGTGTGTCCTTCTAACGTAGAGGCTGCAGACCTCCGTACTGGAACAACCTGGTTATCTTTTCGTCAAAGGATTATATAGTGGAGAGGGGGAGGGAGGTGTTTCATCGTTTATAACCCCTGTCTCTTCACAGGGTTGGGTTACTGATCGAGCAGGGCACTTTCCTTATGAAAACCCAAATCTCTCATTCGGAAGCTAAAATTACATTTAATCTCCTAACAAACATTTTCAATATCAAACATTTCAATTGCATAACAATTCCATGTGACTCTGATAACTAGAGGGTGTATACTTTCTCAGATACAGTTTATGTCGTCCTGTCATCAGTCATAATGTCTCAGATGACAACCGAACTGACATACATACTCATTACGTTCCCAAGCATATTTCCAACTGGTTTTATTGACAAAATATGTGGTACCTTTCCCCATTTGTTTGATGTTCCCAGACTCTCTATATTTAACACAGGCTATTCAGGTCCTTCAGTAGATTCAGAGAGGGGAAGAGAGAAAGGTATTTATGGGGGTGGTCATAAACCTTACCCACAGGCCAACGTCATGACAGTCCCCCCATGTTGGGTTCAATCTTGCGATTAACCTGCATGTTATAACCCAACATAAAAATGAACGTGGGTTGTCCTAGTTGTGGATCATCGTTGTGGTCCCCATCTGGCGGTCGACCCGGGTAGGGTGTCTGCAAATGAAGAAATCCTCTCCAAGGCTGGGCAGTAGATGTCCAGTTGGTGGTTGCTATTGCAGTCCCCCCTCTGGTGGTCGACCTGGGTAGGGTCTCTGCAAATGAAGATGTCCGTTCCATGACTCGGCAGCGGATGTCCGGATTGGGATCGCCGTTCCGGACCCGTCGTCTGGTCGTCCAGACTGGAATATCTGGGCAGTAACTTAGGCAGATGTTAACAACGCACACACACTCGTGAAATATATCATTACATTTCCCCCCAAATGAGCGGTGTTGTGGCACTAACTGATGGTTGTATGGGGGAGTTGTTTATGGCTCTATCACTTTCTATGTGCCGAAGAAAATGAACCAAAAGGAATGAAAGCATAAACAAAACAAAATATAGTTATGCCACCTTAATCATCTAATTGGACTGTATTCTATCTACGTCCATGGTCTTGGCAAAATGACCCTATCATGGCATTGTCTAATGACATATTTAGGGCTTTCCTAATTTGCGGGGTGGCGCTTAGGGTACTATCCTAAGTTGACAACTATATGATAAGTCTACAGCTGTAAGGCACTAGTTTTGGGCAGTCTACAGGATGACCTATGGACTTCTGGTTAGAAAACTGGTGAGTGCTGTAGAGTCAAAGGCCTAGAAGTAAATGTTCAACTTTACTAAGGCTGGTATTTTGCTTGGACCCTTAAGTGATCCTAGCATAAATCCTAATTGGATGTTCCGTTGTGCATGTGCGTTTATGCTTACACAATCGCGCATGTCAAGGGAAGAAAACCAAGTATCCTGGCAGATTACAACTTGTTCAGAATGAGTCTGACGTAGTCAGGTAATTTTCAGGTCAATGCCTGGAGGTCAGTCAGAATTGGTGTCAAGGGAGTCTGTAGTAGTTTTCACAAGTCACTGTGTCTTCCACTATTGTAGTGGCAGTAGGTATGAAGTCAATTTCATAGCTATGTTATCCACGGAGGAGCTAACCTCACGACGGAAGTACTCTAAGTATTAGACCAGTCGTACGTGGTGTGATCATGGTTCATGACTTCTAATAATTTTCTCCTGAACGGAGGGTTCTATTTATTAGTGGCATGTGTTAACCATTGGAAGAGTGCAATGGAGATTCCCTTCCCCGTGTTGCACTCTGAGTGACTCCTATGTCGCTATTATCAATAGCAATTTAACTTGTGAGGTTACTAATCCTCTTACTGAGTGTTGCTGGACTGACTGTGGTATTGGTACTGGTATTCAAGGGGTCCAGTTGTCCTACCGATTTATTCTGAAATATTATCTACCGGAACACATGATTGGAGCATATTACTGGTTGTATTGTAGTTGAACCTACACATGGCAAGGAATGATTATTGTTGCCATTTGTTTTGGAGGTGGACAAGTCCATTGGACTTCCTTTACGACCAGTGTGGTACACCTCAGTACTATCTTAGACGTGTTCTAAGATAATCCCAGTCTAGGGGCCTGTCTGCTCCTCACTGTTCTCATAGGGGAGTTTACAATTAGATTTGATTTATGCTCTGGCGGCCTCGTACGGTGTTGTCCGTAGTCTCGACCCCCCCACCGGCCTCGATGAGGCTCATCATGGGTCTGGGCTACTATTCCCCCCCTTTGTGTCTCGGGACCCCCCCACCAGCGGGTGATATTGGTGTCCGAGGCGCAAACGAAAAGATCGGACCCTATGTACGAGTTGTCAGTGGCCGCGTTATTATGAGAATGGCTGTAACCTTTCAACCAAATCTCCTGGTGTTTGTGCTTCAACACCTTCAGTGGCTGTCGAGGTCTGTCAGTCACCACCGGCGTCCGCGTGTGGCAACCTCTTCAGTACCTGCAAACTGGAGACGAGGATATCGGTCTGTGATATCGCAAAGTGTTTCACCAGTGGGAGTCATCGGGTCAGTTGCTGGACTGACGCCATTAGTGTCATTGTAAGGGGTGACAGTCCCCAACAAAGCAGAAGGTGTATCATCGGAAGCAGAGTGTACTCTGCACATCAATGTTTTTCTTGCTGAGACGGCCGCTTTGCTTGCGGAAGTGTCCGAAGGGCAAGAGAAGTTCATCTCAACTACCGTATTGCACGACTGCAAGAAGGAGGGAAGTTGCTCATTCACAGAGACAGCTGGCTCGAAATCATGAAAAGAATGGTCAATCAGATTGGCTGATGGAATGTGTCGAGATATCGTAATATCTCCTTGGATCGGATTCTGCACCAAGAGGTTTCTAAACGTCTTTTTCCCAAGGGGTGCTTTTGACAGAAACCCCTCGTGAATGACTGCATTGCAGCTAGCGTTAGGGGAAGACAGTGTGGTCAGTGGAGAAGGCACTGTGGCCTGTGACCATACCTGGTTGGTTTTCCAATCCATCAATGGGAGTAACCGATCCATGAAGTCTGCTCCAAGTAGCAGGGTTACAGTTTCGAGGCTGGTAACATACACAGGGTGAACGAGCGATACGTCCTGGAAGTGTAGTTTCAGCATGACTCTCAATGTGAGAGGCGAGGTAGTCTGGGTGACCCCTCGTAGTGTAGTGTCGCATCGTTCCACTTTTAACCAACGTTTAGTTGGCTTCAAAACCCTTTTTGAGATCATCAAACAATGTTTGAGAGATGAGTGATATTGTCGCACCCGAATCAATTAGCGCGATGACAAGCTAAGCAGTCCTCCAGGACTGTTTCCAGGTATGGCCGTTTAGATTCGTGGTTAGTGGACATATTCCCCACAAAGTGGAGTGGTCGTTCGCAACGACGTGATGTGCCATGTCTGTTCCAGATGGAAGCAGATTGACTTTTCCGATTTTGAGTGGGCTTGGCTTTAACGAAGCGTTTGACCTTTTTCTTCGCAACTTTTTGTATCAGAGTCTATAGACAGAGCCCCGGGGCTTGTTTCTTGATCAGGCGGGCCCTGGATAGGGTCTTGAATGAGAGCGGGAGAAATTTGAACTTTAACGTCCTTGCTATGGGTGTTAATTCCTGCGGACCTGGTGTCCGGTAATTCCCCCGTCTAGTCCTTGTGACTTATCTTTTACCCTTTTCTCAAATTGTTCTCGCTAAGTTCTTCCCGTGAGTGGGACTTCTGGAGAACATTGGTCTATGTTTTGATTGTTCTTCAACCCTTTGTTACCCTTGTGCTCTGACACTTTGTGTGGGTTGGGTGCAGGAACGTAGCGAACAGGTCGATTGTAGCGGTAGTCGTTTTGAAGGCGACGTACTTTACAGTTATTTAGACTGCGGCGGTTATTGGAATCATGGTTTCGAGGTAGAAACTGTTGTTGTGCGTCATCTCTCGACGGCTCCAATACCTGATAATGCACCCTCTAACTGGAGTGAGTGCTCCTGGTTAAACTTCAAAACTGAGTGGTCAGGGCTCTTAGCGTTGTGAACTTTGATGCCTCAAAAGCTGTGCTTGCAAGCTCTCTGAGTTGTAAGATAGGCAAGCCAACGTGGGCTGCAGGGCCCAAGTAGGTAATGAAGGTGGTATACATGTTCGACAGAAACATTTGTTTGAATGGTAACAGCTCTTCCATTCCTGTTTCCGTGAGTAGGCCAAAGTAAGCTGAACGAAGCCTATGATAGAAAGCTTGTGGGTGTTCGTTTCGAGCTTGTTTGACCGTGTTAGCCAGTGAGCTATCGTGTTTGCGAGTCGCAGAACCACTGAATTCTAATTTCAAAGCTGTGGCAAGTTTAGCGTAGTCATTTAGCACGTGTTGCTGTTGTAGGCGAATGAACCTCGTCACGTGTCTATTCGACGTTCGCTTCAACAGGTAAACCCTGTCAGAACCCGTAGCATTCGGGTAGCCACCCAACGCGTCCTCTATGTCAGCTAGGAACGTCTCAGTATCGTTTGGCTGACCTGGAACGGGGTCAAAGGTGGGGGAAATTCTTGACGAGTTTGTCAAGGTATTCCGCGCCAAGCGGGCGGAGAGGGTTGGCTTCATCCTGTGGAGAAATTGGGGCCGACAGGCCAAGAGGAGAAGCCAAGCTTTGGCTTTGTTGGCCAAGAGGCACCATATTACTCAGTGGCGAATGGCCAAGAGGGGAGAAGACTGAGGGACACATGATGGAGGCAATGTCTGAAACCTATCGTCTTCACTCCTTTGAGTACCGGACTCCGGTTGCTTGGATGGGTAGTCATGCTGTAGAGCGTGACCATTCTGGACTTCCTCCAGATGGTACCTAAGGGTGGTCTTCTGCTGCATTGCAGAGTCCACTTGAGCGCTTAGAGTACCAATTTTGGACACGTGAGTGTCACACCTGCTCCTTTCGGTCTCAAACTTATCTGTCATGGTTTGCAGATAGAGGTCTCGAGTACCGGAGCGAGAGATTCAGTGATGAGATTTCCTTTGCTTGCTTAGAAATCAATATTTCCATCCTCATCACCTGAGTTCTCTCATCATTCATTTGGTCAGCGACTTCAATAAGTTCTGCGGATTTGTCATCCAACTTTGTCATTGTGTTCATCAACTGATCGTCTTTGGTCTGCAGAATTTGGAGTAGAACATTGTTACCTTGAGTAACGTTCAACAAAACTGCCTGCATGTTATGGAATTGCGTGCTCCTGTTTGTAGATAACTCAACAGATTTATCTAGTTTGGCGTGGACTACCTCGTATTTAGTTTTGGCTAAATCGAGTTGTTCCTGCAGATGACGATTTTGTTGGAGAGTTTGTGCTCGTTCATCGTCATAAGTATTTGCAATTACTTTTAATTGTTCCGATTTCAAACGCAGTTCCTCGACTAGCAGAATGTTTTAATTTCCTGCTTTTGTCAATAGTTGCTCAGTTCTCTCCACCTGTGCCCTCATGTTAGCCATGTCTTGCACGTGCTTCAGCTGTGCACTGTGGTATTGGACCGATGCCAACCTTTGATGGCGATACATAAGTGCTAAAGTGGAGAGAACAGTCACAAAGCCTGTATTTGATGGTTGATTTTGGAGAGCGTTCGCAATTTCGGCTGTTGTTTTTCTAATGGCATAATTGGGGTTGGTATCACTGCTGAGGTCAGAGATCAATCCTTTTATGGGTGGAGGTTCACTAATTAGCGGAGGAGTGGTGACCACCTCCTTTGGTAGCTTGCTCATTATTAGAAAAATTTAGAGGAAAAATGTTCCTATTTTTTTCAATGTTTGGGTTTGGAATTCATTGGAAGCTGCAAAGACAAGTTTAATCTATTTATAGATGTTGACGAACCATCAGTACTGTACCAGTAATGTGGAAGTTGGACGTGAATGAATTTGCAAAAGCAAATTGAATTAATTAATCAATGCCAATGATTAATCCTACCTGGGTAGGCTATCTGGGTATTAAACTTGAATTAACCTGAGGTTGCTTCATCCAGGTTAATATGGGAAGTTTAAAAGTGTCTCATTTGATTGCAAGAACATTAAGGTATGTTCAACAATTTAACTTATTAAATTGAATGAGATGATAATCCATACAATCTCCATTGATTGGATATCATAAGTGTAAACAGTAGATTAAATGTTGGGAACACTCCCACTATGGTACACTTCTTCCTTGGGCCGAAGCCACATGGGATTCCGCTGGGGCGGACTTCTGTCAGTACTGGATTACTGAATGGGTTTTGCAAAAACCAAATTTTACTGATTGATCAATTTTAATGATAAATCAAACCTGTATAGGCTATATGGGATTTAAACTTTAATTAACCTGAGAGGTTTATTCATCTAGGTTAATGTGGAAAAAAAGATTACAATGTCTCATTTAGAAAACTCATCAATTTGGATATTATTTAAACTTGAGAATGTAAATCTGGCAATTTCACTTATTAGTTCAATTGAATAAGACATCGATATCCGTCTGGATATCACGAGTAACGACTTGAGTGTCACCTGACTAAATCTACTTGAAGCAAAGTACTGGTGACTCTTCAAAGGTCCCTGCTGGCACACGCTGAAATCCAACTCAAGTCGGATTAATTACCATGTGGCACAAACAAAATGGCTGTTTTACCTTTTGTTAGCTTAGCATCTCGAGCAAGCTAATGCTACTTTATGCCTGAAAAATGCTCAACATAGGATTCCCTTGGCAAGGGAAAGGTTTTACTTATAACGTATTATGTTCAAACCCTTTTCGGCGATATTTGACGATGTTTTAACCGGAACTCGCGGGAAACAACGAACTGCACCGTGGTCTACTCGCATCGAAACGCGAGAGACAGAGAGATACTTATCGCTGGTCAAGCTAATCTCTCCTAAATTTCAATCGGCTGGCTCTTTGTCCTCGCTCGAGAAATTAATAATGACATAGCCAACACGCGTCTGAAACGCGAGAGGCAGAAATACTTAGCGTTTGGCCAAACGCGCTATTTCTCAGATAGCTTTATCAGCCATCATACATACATGTATAGTTTATGCTACCCACTGACTACGTCAGAGCACAACACGGAGGCGATTCTCCGGAACACACACGCACCAATAATTCCAGTCTACAATTCCCATAATGTATATAATCAACTTGGTATATTATGTAATCTGCGTTTCAATTTTATATATGCTGAAACAAAATAAAAACTTCATCCTATTTTAGATTCCTCGCACGGGGGCTCCAATAATGTCTGTTCAGACGCTTTTCGGATCATTGAACAATGTTAAATTCTTAGGAAGCAGAGTATACTCTGCTAACAAGTGGAGAAGGCACTGTAAAATTGGGTTTAATTATTTATTTACTAAATACCTAACTAATCACACAGAATTACAAATACACAGAATACAATGATGTCATACAGAAAACGTCCCGGTAGACGGAACAGATATGACGGCTGGTTACACAAAGGAAAGGGGGTTGGGCTTGAATGAAAGAGCGGGAAGATTTAGGAACAGAGAAACAGCAGCTATGCTATCGTAAATACATTATCTTATGCATTCTAAATTACCGCCCATTTGGAAAAGGAAAATGCAATAAATATTTACTCTGAGCTGCGCTTCGGTAGATTGGTCGTAGATGCTGGCCGGGTTGGCCAACAGATCTCCCTGTTTTCGGAAGAATGTCAATGGTGGTCGATTGGATACGTGGTGGTATCTTCGTCTGGTTGTTAGACTGGATCCGTCGTCCGTCCTTTCCTAGCCCACGTAAGCAGCGGCCGCTGCTAACTCAACGGCTAGGAAGTAGCACTTCTGTAGTGAATGAGCTCAAAGTTCATACCATTCGCCACCAAAGCTCACGCCGAGGTTGGCTTAGTTCTGTTCTTGACAAGTGTGTCCTTCTAACGTAGAGGCTGCAGACCTCCCATACTGGAACCACCTGGTTATCTTTTCGTCAAAGGATTATATAGTGGAGAGGGGGGAGGGAGGTGTTTCATCGTTTATAACCCCTGTCTCTTCACAGGGTTGGCCACTGATCGAGCAGGGCACTTTCCTTATGAAAACCCAAATCTCTCATTTGGAAGCTAAAATTACATTTAATCTCCTAACAAACAATTTCAATATCAAACATTTCAATTGCATAACAATTCCATGTTACTCTGATAACTAGAGGGTGTATACTTTCTCAGGTACAGTTTATGTCGTCCTGTCATCAGTCATAATGTCTCAGATGACAACCGACCCTTACATACATACTCATTACGTTCCCAAGCATATTTCCAACTGGTTTTATTACCAAAATATGGTTCCTTTTCCCCATTTGTTTGATGTTCCCAGACTCTCTATATTTAACACAGGCTATTCAAGTCCTTCAGTAGGGTCAGAGAGGGGAAGGGAGAAAGGTATTTATGGGGGGGGGGTCATAAACCTTACCCACAGGCCAACGTCATGACAACATTTCAAGAAATAGAGTTGAGAAAATATTTACTAAATTAACTACAGTAAAAAAATAAATCATAAAGTAACACAACAAAATTGCATAACAATAACGAGGCTATATACAGGAGGTACCGGTAGCGAATCAATGTCCGGGGGTGCAGGTTAGTCCAGGTAATTTTTATACGTAGGTAGGGGTAAAGTGACTATGCATAGATATTACACAGCGAGTAGCAGCAGTGTAAAAAACAAACAAATAGTCAGGGTGGCCACTAAATACAGGCCTTTGTCAACCAACCCAACCAGTTTATTCAAATGTTGTGCAGTATGTCATCAGTTAAGAGATATGACGTATGGAAAGGGAAACTTCAGGAAATGGAAAGTCATCCATTGTTAATTATGCAGTAAGTAGTCCTGTGACTGAAACTCTTCACTTGTGAAGACATCACATCCCACACAGAGAACATCATGGGTATCCAGGGTTTGACCAGCTTCATAGATCATAGTGGAACATTTTTAACAGATGATCACTTCAGAAACAGCAACGTGATAATAGATGGTAGTAATATCTTCCACTTTCTTTATTTTAACTCAAGTGTGGGTCAGCAGCATGGAGGGGATTATGATGATTTTGAGGACCAGGTCTGCAAGTTCTTTAAGGATCTGAGAGATTGTGGCATTGAACCTTATGTGATTATTGATGGAGGCTCCAACCACACCGACAAAAAGTTTAAAACTCTCAGAGAACGAGCTCAATCAATGATCAACAACTTGTCCAAGGGGGCTTCAGGGGGACAGAATAATACCAACCCTTGTCAAACAAGTCTTCAAACAGGTCCTCTCCAGCCTGAAGGTGCCATTCGCACAGTGTATTTTTGAAGCAGACCAAGAAATAGCCTCCTTGGCTCAAAGGTGGAACTGTCCGGTCCTGTCCAATGACAGTGACTTTTATATTTTTGACATCCAGGCAGGATATCTGCCCATCTCCCATTTTTAGTGGGATGAAGCGTCTGTGCAACGCGGGAGTTCTCAAAATTACATACCCTGCAAGCGGTACAACAAGCTTCTGCAGTCACTTCAACATCAACAGACAACTTCTTCACCGGCATCGCAGGAAACGACTATGTCAACTTGCGTAACAGGGCTTTCCCATCAGGTGGGAAGACTACTCTCCGAAGCAACCCAATCAGAAAAAAATATTTATTCAGATATTATAGGTATACTGAAGTATACTTAAATACTACAGATTCATATAACATACTGTACATAGAACAGACCTAAAGTGTATTCAAAGAATATTTGTTTTGCTCTTTATTTAATATATTAATCATTTGCGCAAGTACTAATTAAGTGTCCCAATTTAGATCATTTAAAATACATTTAATATACTTAAATAAAACACTATATAATAAAGTAGACATTAAATGTATATATTGGAAGTTGTTCCAAATTAGATACATTTAAATCAACTAAAGTATATTTATCACTGACAAACTTCTGTATACTTAAAATGTAATAATGAAGTGTAAACAGTTGAAGTCGTTTGGAAATTTGGAAATTTCTCAGAACAAGATATTTGTGGAGTGGTTGAAAAATGAGTTTTTCAACTACTCCACAAATTTCTTGTTAACAAACTATAGTTTTGGCAAGTAGGTTAGGACATCTACTTTGTGCATGACACAAGTCATTTTTCCAACTATGGTTTACAGACAGCCTTATAATTCACTCTATCACAATTCCAGTGGGTCAGAAGTTTACAAACACTAAGTTGACTGTGCCTTTAAACAAAATTACAGAAAATGATGTCATGGCTTTAGAAGCTTCTGATAGGCTAATTGACATAATTTGAGTCAATTGGAGGTGTACCTGTGGATATATTTCAAGGCCTACCTTCAAAGCAGTGCCTCTTTGCTTGACATCATGGGAAAATCAAAAGAAATCAGCCAAAACCTCCGAAAAAAAATGGTAGACTTCACAAGTCTGGTTCATCCTTGGGAGCAATTTCCAAACGCCTGAAGGTACCACGTTCATCTGTACAAACAATAGCACACAAGTAGGTCCCCTGTAGCTCAGTTAGTAGAGCATGGCGCTTGCAACACCAGGGTTGTGTGTTCGATTCCCACGGTTGTCCAGTATTTAAAAAAGGTAATAAAATGTATGCACTCTACTGTAAGTTGCTCTGGATAAGAGTGTCTGCTAAATGACTAAAAATGTAAAATGTAAGTATAAACACCATGGGACCATGCAGCTGTCATACTGCTCAGGAAGGAGATGTGTTCTGTCTCCTAGAGATGAATGTACTTTGGTGCGAAAGGTGCAAATCAATCCCAGAACAATGGCAAAGGACCTTGTGAGGATGTTGGAGGAAACAGGTACAAAAGTATCTGTAAAATGAGTCCTATATCGACATAACCTGAAAGACTGCTCAGCAAGGAAGAAGGCACTGCTCCAAAACCGCCTTAAAAGAAACAGACTACAGCTTGTAACTGCACATGGGGACAAAGATTGTACTTTTTGGTGAAATGTCCTCTGGTCTGATGAAACAAAAATATAACTGTTTGGCCATAATGACCATCGTTATGTTTGGAGGAAAAAGGGGGAGGCTTGCAAGCCGTAGAACACCATCCCAACCGTGAAGCATGGGGGTGGCAGCATCATGTTGTGGGGGTGATTTGCTGCAGGAGGGACTGGTGCACTTCACAAAATAGATGGCATCATGAGGAAGGAAATTGTGGCTATATTGAAGCAAAATCTCAAGACATCAGTCAGGAAGTTAAAGCTTGATCGCAAATGGGTATTCCAAATTGACAATAACCCCAAGCATACTTCCAAAGTTGTGTCAAAATGGCTTAAGGACAACAAGGTCAAGGTATTGGAGTGGCCATCACAAAGCCCTGACCTCAATCCTATAGAAAATTTGTGGGCAGAACTGAAAAGCGTGTGCGAGCAAGGAGTCCTCCAAACCTGATTCAGTTACACCAGCTCTGTCAGGAGGAATGGGCCAAAATTCACCCAACTTATTGTGGGAAGCTTGTGGAAGGCTACCCGAAACGTTTGACCCAAGTTAAAGAATTTACAGACAATTCTACCAAATACTAATTGAGAGTATGTAAACTTCTGACCCACTGGGAATGTGATGAAAGAAATAAAAGCTGAAATAAATAATTCTCTCTACTATTATTCTGACATTTCACATTCTTAAAATAAAGTGGTGATCCTAACTGACCTAAGACAGGGAATTTTTATTTGGATTAAATGTCAGGAATTGCGAAAAAGTGAGTTTAAATGTATTTGGCTGAGGTGTATGTAAACGTCTGATGTAAACTGTATATGTTTGTGCTTGGGAAGGGGTTGTCTTTTTCAACAAGTTGCTGAAATGGCTGGCCAGTTTCCAGGAGCAGCAGGAGGCCTTGGACAATGTGCCCAGACTCATCGTTTCTAGGAACAACCAACACAACATGGATGCTGCCCTCCAGGCCCTCTCTCTGAGCATAGAGACATACCAGCTTCAACCCGGTTGCCTGGAGCAGTTCTTCATTAAAGACAAGGCTCCTGATCCCGGCCATCTCCCCAGACCATCTGAGTGTCCTTCCAGACTGGACCCTGCTGCCGTTGATGAAGGGGACACTTCCGTCCTGCATAATATACATTCTGCAGCTGAGGCCAGTGATACAGGGAGTCCAAGTTGAAGATCCCAGCTTAGCCAGTGGGAACAACACCTCTCGGCCCATACGGCAGGTACTCTACGGGCTGCTGCTGGGTGAGAGGAGGGAAGTGGAGGAGTATGACAGGGAAGGCATTAACCTGACCAGCAGCATGGTTAAAGCCATCCTGCCCAGTGCTGCAAAACAGCTCCAGCTAAACAAGCTGGATCAGGTATGTAGACATGTGATATAGTATACAGTATATCAGGTATGTATACATGTGGTATAGTATACAGTATAAAAGGTATGTATACATGTGATATAGTTTACAGTATATCAGGTATGTATACATGTGGTATAGTATAGAGTATATCAGGTATGTATACATGTGATATAGTATACAGTATATCAGGTATGTATACATGTGATATAGTATACAGTATATCAGGTATGTAAACATGTGATATAGTATACAGTTTAATATAAACATGCTGCTGTTGATTCTAAAAATTAATTCTCATTCTCTTGTTCTGTTTCTTAGGCTCCACATGCAGTGCGGCTTGAGGTGTTTTTGGAAACCCTTGGTGTGTCCCAGTCCACTGAATGGTGTCCCACATCATCTGGAACTTCCTGTGGCTGTTACCTGCTACTGGCTGAGGCACGCCCATCCCCAACCAGACCATCCTTTCCTGCAGGCCCTGCTACTAGGACTGGTGTATGGAGAGCTCTGCAGACAGAGGAAGAGCCAGAGAGGTATGGACCAGAATATGAACGGAAACACACATACAGGCACACACAACTTAGAATGTATAAATAAAGTGCGTGAAGTGCAGCCAATGACTCCTCTCCTTTTTGTGTATCAGGGTTTATAGAGGAGGGACCAGTGTTGGAGAGGCTGAGAGGGCTGATTCAGAGAGGTGCTAGGAGTCTAGACCTGGGTGTGGCCCACGCCTACAGCCAATGGCAGCGCTGCATGAGGGATGGCCTTGACCTGAACCAACTGCTGTGCTTCCCTCTACCTGAGCCTCAGTGTGCCTGGTAAGGTGTCACTTCCTAAATCAACCCTAACCGCTAACCTCTACAGTAGACCAGTGGTATTCCTTTACATTTTATTCTAGCCCAGCAGCAACACAGCTAATTCAACCCTCTGTTGTTTCCCTGTTGGAGTCTAGGCTGTACAGGGGCACTCTGGTGCACCAGCTTGTGGACGAACTGAGAGGGGTGGTGACCCCAGATTCTCTCCTGATGGAAGACCCTTCCTCTGGGCAGCTGTACAGAGCCATGCTGGAAGCCATACTCAACTCCCAGGAAACTGAGACCACTGGACAACCTGACGGCCCCTCTGCAGATTCTGGCGCTGGAGGATGAAGATTTTGATGATGATGATGATGATGATGATGATGGAGTAGGTTGTAATGAATTCCCAATGTCCCGCCACAAGAGGAAGGAAAGATTCATCAAAGCTCTGTTGAGTTATAGATATAGGGACCACTATATAGGGACCACTATATAGGGACCACTATATAGGGACCACTATATAGGGACCACTATACATCTGCTGAGTTATAGATATAGGTACCACTATATAGGGACCACTATATAGGGACCACTATATAGGGACCACTAAACAACTGTTGAGTTATATATATGTTTTCTGTGACAGTTTAGTGACAGAGGGCATAGGTAGGAAGGACCCACTTGCACTCACACGGAGCATACGAGATAAGAGATTTGACATTGATTAAAGAAAATAAGAAAAAGTAGAATAAATTAATTGTGACTGAGGTTTATTGGAAATGAAAATTCAAGGGTAAATATGTTAAATGTTAAAGGTTGAAAACATTGTGAAATATACATTGTGAAATATTAAAGGGGATTAAAGTAGTCCAGTAAAATGGTTAAGAATGTTATATTGTTGTTTGCTGTAAGGTGTGATGCATATAGACTATGTTTGTTAGGCTTAGAGGAGGAGGTTGATAATCTAATAGTGTTGGAGTGTTTAAAATGTTTTATGTTTAGAATGTAATGGGAGTAATAGGTGAGATTGGAGTAGGATTAGAACTGAGTGGAATAAGAAACCTTCATGTTTTATAAATGTATGTTTTAAACCACCACCATGTTAGCTCACACCACCACCACCACCATGGTAGCCCACACCACAGTAGCCCACACCACCACCACTATGGTAGCCCACACCACCACAGTAGCCCACACCACCACCACTATGGTAGCCCACACCACCACGGTAGCCCACACCACCACCACCACCTCACCACCACCACCACCACAGTAACCCACAGCACTAACCACAGTAACCCACAAAACTACCACCCCCACCTCCACCACCACCACCACCACAGTAACCCACAGCACTACCATCACCACCACCACCACCACAGTAACCCACAACACCACCACCACCACACTAACTCACAAAACTACCACCACCACCACCACCACAGTAACCAACACCACCATGGTAGCCCACACCACCACCACCACCATGGTAGCCCACACAACCACCACCACTGTAGCCCTAACCACCACCACCACCACCACCACCACTGTAGCCCTAACCACCACCACCACCACCACCACCACTGTAGCCCACACAACCACCACCACCACCACCACCACTGTAGCCCACACAACCACCATGGTAGTCCACACCACCAAAATGGTAGCCCTCACCACCACCACCATGGTAGCCAACAACACCAACATGGTAGCTCACACCACCATCACCACCATGGTAGCCAACACAAACATTTCCACCACCACATTATCCCACACTACCACCACCATTGTAGCCCACACCACCACCACGGTAGCCCACACCACCACCACCACCACGGTAGCCCACACCACCACCACCACCATGGTAGCCCACACCACCACCACCACCACGGTAGCCCACACAACCACCACCACCACGGTAGCCCACACCACCACCACCACCATGGTAGCCCACACCACCACCACCACCTCCACCACCACCACCACCACAGTAACCCACAGCACTAACCACAGTAACCCACAAAACTACCACCCCCACCTCCACCACCACCACCACCACAGTAACCCACAGCACTACCATCACCACCACCACCACCACAGTAACCCACAACACCACCACCACCACACTAACTCACAAAACTACCACCACCACCACCACCACAGTAACCAACACCACCATGGTAGCCCACACCACCACCACCACCATGGTAGCCCACACAACCACCACCACTGTAGCCCTAACCACCACCACCACCACCACCACCACTGTAGCCCTAACCACCACCACCACCACCACCACCACTGTAGCCCACACAACCACCATGGTAGTCCACACCACCAAAATGGTAGCCCTCACCACCACCACCATGGTAGCCAACAACACCAACATGGTAGCCCACACCATCACCTCCACCACCAAAGTAACCCACACCAACACCACCACCACCACCATCATAGTAGCCCACACCACAACCACCACCACCACAGTAACCCACACCAACACCACCACAACAGTATCCCAAACTACCACCACCATGGTAGTCCACACCATCACCTCCACCTGCAAAGTAACCCACACCACCACCACCACCACCACCACCACCACAGTAACCAACACCAACACCACTACCACCACCACTGTAGCCCACACCAGAACAAACATGGTAGCTCACACCACCATCACCACCATGGTAGCCAACACAAACATTTCCACCACCACATTATCCCACACTACCACCACCATTGTAGCCCACACCACCACCACGGTAGCCCACACCACCACCACGGTAGCCCACACCACCACCACCACCACGGTAGCCCACACCACCACCACCACCACGGTAGCCCACACCACCACCACCACCATGGTAGCCCACACCACCACCACCACCACGGTAGCCCACACAACCACCACCACCACGGTAGCCCACACCACCACCTTCATGGTAGCCCACACCACCACCACCATAGTAGCCCACACCATCACCACCAATGTAGCCCACACCACCACAAGGGTAGCCCGATCCACCATCGCCACAGTAGCCCACAACACCACCACCACCACCACCATGGTATTCAACAACACCACCACCAACGTGGTAGCCTACAACACCACCACCATGGTAGCCAACAACACCAGTACCACCAACATGGTAACCAACAACACCACCTAAACTAGACAAGGTAAGTCAGTTACCTGCCAGTGCCTAAGTGATCATGTGTGATGAGCACTGTTTGCATAATACATTCCTCCTCTAGGGCGTTAGCCTGCTAGGTTTTCAGAAAGGGAAACTTAACAAAAGAGAAACCCATCCATTGTAATGATGCTGTAAATAGTCATGTGACTGAAACTCTTCACTCCATGTCCTCCTGTATTTTAAGTTAATAAACCTTTAACCCTTTGACCTGTTACACCATCTCCTCCTGTGAATTAACTGTCACACCACATAGCCCACATCAACCTCACGCTAGCCCGCAACACCATCACCACTGTAGCCCTAACCACCACCACCACCACCATGGTAGCCCACACCACCAAAATGGTAGCCCTCACCACCACCACCATAGTAGCCAACAACACCACCACCATGTTAGCCCACACCATCACCTCCACCATCAAAGTAACCCACACCAACACCACCACCACCACCATAGTTGTCACGTCCTGACCAGTATAAAGGTTATTTGTTATGGTAGTTTGGTCAGGACGTGGCAGAGGGTATTTGTTTTATGTGGTTCGGGGTGGTGGTTTTGTAGAAGGGTATTTGATTTATGTATTACGGGGTTTTTGGGCACTGTTCTATGTTAATGTATTTCTATGTTTAGTCTAGTTAGTTGTATTTCTATGTTTAGGTTAATGGGGGTTGGACTCTCAATTGGAGACAGGTGCTTTCTCGTTGCCTCTGATTGGGAGTCCTATATATGGGTAATTGTTTGGTGTAGTGTTTGTGGGAGATTGTTTCTTGTTTTGCCTGTGTGAGCCTTACAAGACTGTTTGTTGTTCGTGAGTTCTTCGTCATTTTGGTGTTCACTTTATTTTAGATGAGCATCCACATTCCTGCTGCGTTTTGGTCCTCCATTCCCGACGACAACCGTGACAATAGTAGCCCACACCAACACCACCACCACAACGGTATCCCAAACTACCACCACAATGGTAGCCAACAACACCATCACCTCGGTAGCTCACACCACCACCACCACGGTAGCCCACACCACAACCACCATGGCAGCCCACAACACCACCACCATGGTAGCCAACACCATCACCACCAATGTAGCCCACACCACCACAAGGGTAGCCTGATCCACGACCACCATGGTAGCCCACACCATCACCACCACCACCACCACGGTAGCCCACACCACCACCACCATGGTAGCCAACAACACCACCATGGTAGCCCACACCATCACCTCCACCACCAAAGTAACCCACACCAACACCACCACCACCACCATCATAGTAGCCCACACCACAACCACCACCACCACAGTAACCCACACCAACACCACCACAACAGTATCCCAAACTACCACCACCATGGTAGTCCACACTATCACCTCCACCTGCAAAGTAACCCACACCACCACCACCACCACCACCACCACCACAGTAACCAACACCAACACCACTACCACCATCACTGTAGCCCACACCACAACAAACATGGTAGCTCACACCACCATCACCACCATGGTAGCCAACACAAACATTTCCACCACCACATTATCCCACACTACCACCACCATTGTAGCCCACACCACCACCACGGTGAGCCCACACCACCACCACCACCACGGTAGCCCACACCACCACCACCACCATGGTAGCCCACACCACCACCACCACCACGGTAGCCCACACAACCACCACCACCACGGTAGCCCACACCACCACCACCACCATGGTAGCCCACACCACCACCACCACCACGGTAGCCCACACCACCACCACCACCTCCACCACCACCACCACCACAGTAACCCACAGCACTAACCACAGTAACCCACAAAACTACCACCCCACCTCCACCACCACCACCACCACAGTAACCCACAGCACTACCATCACCACCACCACCACCACAGTAACCCACAACACCACCACCACCACACTAACTCACAAAACTACCACCACCACCACCACCACAGTAACCAACACCACCATGGTAGCCCACACCACCACCACCACCATGGTAGCCCACAAAACCACCACCACTGTAGCCCTAACCACCACCACCACCACCACCACCACTGTAGCCCTAACCACCACCACCACCACCACCACCACTGTAGCCCACACAACCACCATGGTAGTCCACACCACCAAAATGGTAGCCCTCACCACCACCACCATGGTAGCCAACAACACCAACATGGTAGCCCACACCATCACCTCCACCACCAAAGTAACCCACACCAACACCACCACCACCACCATCATAGTAGCCCACACCACAACCACCACCACCACAGTAACCCACACCAACACCACCACAACAGTATCCCAAACTACCACCACCATGGTAGTCCACACCATCACCTCCACCTGCAAAGTAACCACACCACCACCACCACCACCACCACCACCACAGTAACCAACACCAACACCACTACCACCATCACTGTAGCCCACACCACAACAAACATGGTAGCTCACACCACCATCGCCACCATGGTAGCCAACACAAACATTTCCACCACCACATTATCCCACACTACCACCACCATTGTAGCCCACACCACCACCACGGTAGCCCACACCACCACCACCACCACGGTAGCCCACACCACCACCACCACCATGGTAGCCCACACCACCACCACCACCACGGTAGCCCACACAACCACCACCACCACGGTAGCCCACACCACCACCTTCATGGTAGCCCACACCACCACCACCATAGTAGCCCACACCATCACCACCAATGTAGCCCACACCACCACAAGGGTAGCCCGATCCACCATCGCCACAGTAGCCCACAATACCACCACCACCACCACCATGGTATTCAACAACACCACCACCAACGTGGTAGCCTACAACACCACCACCATGGTAGCCAACAACACCAGTACCACCAACATGGTAACCAACAACACCACCTAAACTAGACAAGGTAAGTCAGTTACCTGCCAGTGCCTAAGTGATCATGTGTGATGAGCACTGTTTGCATAATACATTCCTCCTCTAGGGCGTTTGCCTGCTAGGTTTTCAGAAAGGGAAACTTAACAAAGAGAAACCCATCCATTGTAATGATGCTGTAAATAGTCATGTGACTGAAACTCTTCACTCCATGTCCTCCTGTATTTTAAGTTAATAAACCTTTAACCCTTTGACCTGTTACACCATCTCCTCCTGTGAATTAACTGTCACACCACATAGCCCACATCAACCTCACGCTAGCCCGCAACACCATCACCACTGTAGCCCTAACCACCACCACCACCACCATGGTAGCCCACACCACCAAAATGGTAGCCCTCACCACCACCACCATAGTAGCCAACAACACCACCACCATGTTAGCCCACACCATCACCTCCACCATCAAAGTAACCCACACCAACACCACCACCACCACCATAGTTGTCACGTCCTGACCAGTATAAAGGTTATTTGTTATGGTAGTTTGGTCAGGACGTGGCAGAGGGTATTTGTTTTATGTGGTTCGGGGTGGTGGTTTTGTAGAAGGGTATTTGATTTATGTATTACGGGGTTTTTGGGCACTGTTCTATGTTAATGTATTTCTATGTTTAGTCTAGTTAGTTGTATTTCTATGTTTAGGTTAATGGGGGTTGGACTCTCAATTGGAGACAGGTGCTTTCTCGTTGCCTCTGATTGGGAGTCCTATATATGGGTAATTGTTTGGTGTAGTGTTTGTGGGAGATTGTTTCTTGTTTTGCCTGTGTGAGCCTTACAAGACTGTTTGTTGTTCGTGAGTTCTTCGTCATTTTGGTGTTCACTTTATTTTAGATGAGCATCCACATTCCTGCTGCGTTTTGGTCCTCCATTCCCGACGACAACCGTGACAATAGTAGCCCACACCAACACCACCACCACAACGGTATCCCAAACTACCACCACAATGGTAGCCAACAACACCATCACCTCGGTAGCTCACACCACCACCACCACGGTAGCCCACACCACAACCACCATGGTAGCCCACAACACCACCACCATGGTAGCCAACACCATCACCACCAATGTAGCCCACACCACCACAAGGGTAGCCTGATCCACGACCACCATGGTAGCCCACACCGTCACCACCACCACCACCACGGTAGCCCACACCACCACCACCATGGTAGCCAACAACACCACCATGGTAGCCCACACCATCACCTCCACCACCAAAGTAACCCACACCAACACCACCACCACCACCATCATAGTAGCCCACACCACAACCACCACCACCACAGTAACCCACACCAACACCACCACAACAGTATCCCAAACTACCACCACCATGGTAGTCCACACCATCACCTCCACCTGCAAAGTAACCCACACCACCACCACCACCACCACCACCACCACCACAGTAACCAACACCAACACCACTACCACCATCACTGTAGCCCACACCACAACAAACATGGTAGCTCACACCACCATCACCACCATGGTAGCCAACACAAACATTTCCACCACCACATTATCCCACACTACCACCACCATTGTAGCCCACACCACCACCACGGTAGCCCACACCACCACCACCACCACGGTAGCCCACACCACCACCACCACCACGGTAGCCCACACCACCACCACCACCACGGTAGCCCACACCACCACCACCACCAAGGTAGCCCACACCACCACCACCACCACGGTAGCCCACACAACCACCACCACCACGGTAGCCCCACACCACCACCACCACCATGGTAGCCCACACCACCACCACCACCACGGTAGCCCACACCACCACCACCACCTCCACCACCACCACCACCACAGTAACCCACAGCACTAACCACAGTAACCCACAAAACTACCACCCCCACCTCCACCACCACCACCACCACAGTAACCCACAGCACTACCATCACCACCACCACCACCACAGTAACCCACAACACCACCACCACCACACTAACTCACAAAACTACCACCACCACCACCACAGTAACCAACACCACCATGGTAGCCCACACCACCACCACCACCATGGTAGCCCACACAACCACCACCACTGTAGCCCTAACCACCACCACCACCACCACCACCACTGTAGCCCTAACCACCACCACCACCACCACCACCACTGTAGCCCACACAACCACCATGGTAGTCCACACCACCAAAATGGTAGCCCTCACCACCACCACCATGGTAGCCAACAACACCAACATGGTAGCCCACACCATCACCTCCACCACCAAAGTAACCCACACCAACACCACCACCACCACCATCATAGTAGCCCACACCACAACCACCACCACCACAGTAACCCACACCAACACCACCACAACAGTATCCCAAACTACCACCACCATGGTAGTCCACACCATCACCTCCACCTGCAAAGTAACCCACACCACCACCACCACCACCACCACCACAGTAACCAACACCAACACCACTACCACCATCACTGTAGCCCACACCACAACAAACATGGTAGCTCACACCACCATCACCACCATGGTAGCCAACACAAACATTTCCACCACCACATTATCCCACACTACCACCACCATTGTAGCCCACACCACCACCACGGTAGCCCACACCACCACCACGGTAGCCCACACCACCACCACCACCACGGTAGCCCACACCACCACCACCACCACGGTAGCCCACACCACCACCACCACCATGGTAGCCCACACCACCACCACCACCACGGTAGCCCACACAAACACCACCACCACGGTAGCCCACACCACCACCTTCATGGTAGCCCACACCACCACCACCATAGTAGCCCACACCATCACCACCAATGTAGCCCACACCACCACAAGGGTAGCCCGATCCACCATCGCCACAGTAGCCCACAACACCACCACCACCACCACCATGGTATTCAACAACACCACCACCAACGTGGTAGCCTACAACACCACCACCATGGTAGCCAACAACACCAGTACCACCAACATGGTAACCAACAACACCACCTAAACTAGACAAGGTAAGTCAGTTACCTGACAATACCTAAGTGATGATGTGTGATGACCACTGTTTGCATAATACATTCCTCCTCTAGGGCGTTAGCCTGCTAGGTTTTCAGAAAGGGAAACTTAACAAAAGAGAAACCCATCCATTGTAATGATGCTGTAAATAGTCATGTGACTGGAAACTCTTCACTCCATGTCCTCCTGTATTTTAAGTTAATAAACCTTTAACCCTTTGACCTGTTACACCATCTCCTCCTGTGAATTAACTGTCACACCACATAGCCCACATCAACCTCACGCTAGCCCGCAACACCATCACCACTGTAGCCCTAACCACCACCACCACCACCATGGTAGCCCACACCACCAAAATGGTAGCCCTCACCACCACCACCATAGTAGCCAACAACACCACCACCATGTTAGCCCACACCATCACCTCCACCATCAAAGTAACCCACACCAACACCACCACCACCACCATAGTTGTCACGTCCTGACCAGTATAAAGGTTATTTGTTATGGTAGTTTGGTCAGGACGTGGCAGAGGGTATTTGTTTTATGTGGTTCGGTGGTGGGTTTTGTAGAAGGGTATTTGATTTATGTATTACGGGGTTTTTGGGCACTGTTCTATGTTAATGTATTTCTATGTTTAGTCTAGTTAGTTGTATTTCTATGTTTAGGTTAATGGGGTTGGACTCTCAATTGGAGACAGGTGCTTTCTCGTTGCCTCTGATTGGGAGTCCTAAATATGGGTAATTGTTTGGTGTAGTGTTTGTGGGAGATTGTTTCTTGTTTTGCCTGTGTGAGCCTTACAAGACTGTTTGTTGTTCGTGAGTTCTTCGTCATTTTGGTGTTCACTTTATTTTAGATGAGCATCCACATTCCTGCTGCGTTTTGGTCCTCCATTCCCGACTGACAACCGTGACAATAGTAGCCCACACCAACACCACCACCACAACGGTATCCCAACACCACCACAATGGTAGCCAACAACACCATCACCTCGGTAGCTCACACCACCACCACCACGGTAGCCCACACCACAACCACCATGGTAGCCCACAACACCACCACCATGGTAGCCAACACCATCACCACCAATGTAGCCCACACCACCACAAGGGTAGCCTGATCCACGACCACCATGGTAGCCCACACCATCACCACCACCACCACCACGGTAGCCCACACCACCACCACCATGGTAGCCAACAACACCACCATGGTAGCCCACACCATCACCTCCACCACCAAAGTAACCCACACCAACACCACCACCACCACCATCATAGTAGCCCACACCACAACCACCACCACCACAGTAACCCACACCAACACCACCACAACAGTATCCCAAACTACCACCACCATGGTAGTCCACACCATCACCTCCACCTGCAAAGTAACCCACACCACCACCACCACCACCACCACCACCACAGTAACCAACACCAACACCACTACCAACATCACTGTTGCCCACACCACAACAAACATGGTAGCTCACACCACCATCACCACCATGGTAGCCAACACAAACATTTCCACCACCACATTATCCCACACTACCACCACCATTGTAGCCCACACCACCACCACGGTAGCCCACACCACCACCACCACCACGGTAGCCCACACCACCACCACCACCATGGTAGCCCACACCACCACCACCACCACGGTAGCCCACACAACCACCACCACCACGGTAGCCCACACCACCACCACCACCATGGTAGCCCAACACCACCACCACCACGGGTAGCCCACACCACCACCACCACCTCCACCACCACCACCACCACAGTAACCCACAGCACTAACCACAGTAACCCACAAAACTACCACCCCCACCTCCACCACCACCACCACCACAGTAACCCACAGCACTACCATCACACCACCACCACCACCACAGTAACCCACAACACCACCACCACCACACTAACTCACAAAACTACCACCACCACCACCACCACAGTAACCAACACCACCATGGTAGCCCACACCACCACCACCACCATGGTGCCACACAACCACCACCACTGTAGCCCTAACCACCACCACCACCACCACCACCACTGTAGCCCTAACCACCACCACCACCACCACCACCACTCTAGCCCACACAACCACCATGGTAGTCCACACCACCAAAATGGTAGCCCTCACCACCACCACCATGGTAGCCAACAACACCAACATGGTAGCCCACACCATCACCTCCACCACCAAAGTAACCCACACCAACACCACCACCACCACCATCATAGTAGCCCACACCACAACCACCACCACCACAGTAACCCACACCAACACCACCACAACAGTATCCCCAAACTACCACCACCATGGTAGTTCACACCATCACCTCCACCTGCAAAGTAACCCACCACCACCACCACCACCACCACCACCACAGTAACCAACACCAACACCACTACCACCATCACTGTAGCCCACACCACAACAAACATGGGAGCTCACACCACCATCACCACCATGGTAGCCAACACAAACATTTCCACCACCACATTATCCCACACTACCACCACCATTGTAGCCCACACCACCACCACGGTAGCCCACACCACCACCACGGTAGCCCACACCACCACCACCACCACGGTAGCCCACACCACCACCACCACCACGGTAGCCCACACCACCACCACCACCACGGTAGCCCACACCACCACCTTCATGGTAGCCCACACCACCACCACCATAGTAGCCCACACCATCACCACCAATGTAGCCCACACCACCACAAGGGTAGCCCGATCCACCATCGCCACAGTAGCCCACAACACCACCACCACCACCACCATGGTATTCAACAACACCACCACCAACGTGGTAGCCTACAACACCACCACCATGGTAGAAGAACACCAGTACCACCAACATGGTAACCAACAACACCACCTAACAACTAGACAAGGTAAGTCAGTTACCTGCCAGTGCCTAAGTGATCATGTGTGATGAGCACTGTTTGCATAATACATTCCTCCTCTAGGGCGTTAGCCTGCTAGGTTTTCAGAAAGGGAAACTTAACAAAAGAGAAACCCATCCATTGTAATGATGCTGTAAATAGTCATGTGACTGAAACTCTTCACTCCATGTCCTCCTGTATTTTAAGTTAATAAACCTTTAACCCTTTGACCTGTTACACCATCTCCTCCTGTGAATTAACTGTCACACCACATAGCCCACATCAACCTCACGCTAGCCCGCAACACCATCACCACTGTAGCCCTAACCACCACCACCACCACCATGGTAGCCCACACCACCAAAATGGTAGCCCTCACCACCACCACCATAGTAGCCAACAACACCACCACCATGTTAGCCCACACCATCACCTCCACCATCAAAGTAACCCACACCAACACCACCACCACCACCATAGTTGTCACGTCCTGACCAGTATAAAGGTTATTTGTTATGGTAGTTTGGTCAGGACGTGGCAGAGGGTATTTGTTTTATGTGGTTCGGGGTGTGGTTTTGTAGAAGGGTATTTGATTTATGTATTACGGGGTTTTTGGGCACTGTTCTATGTTAATGTATTTCTATGTTTAGTCTAGTTAGTTGTATTTCTATGTTTAGGTTAATGGGGGTTGGACTCTCAATTGGAGACAGGTGCTTTCTCGTTGCCTCTGATTGGGAGTCCATATATGGGTAATTGTTTGGTGTAGTGTTTGTGGGAGATTGTTTCTTGTTTTGCTTGTGTGAGCCTTACAAGACTGTTTGTTGTTCGTGAGTTCTTCGTCATTTTGGTGTTCACTTTATTTTAGATGAGCATCCACATTCCTGCTGCGTTTTGGTCCTCCATTCCCGACGACAACCGTGACAATAGTAGCCCACACCAACACCACCACCACAACGGTATCCCAAACTACCACCACAATGGTAGCCAACAACACCATCACCTCGGTAGCTCACACCACCACCACCACGGTAGCCCACACCACAACCACCATGGTAGCCCACAACACCACCACCATGGTAGCCAACACCATCACACCAATGTAGCCCACACCACCACAAGGGTAGCCTGATCCACGACCACCATGGTAGCCCACACCATCACCACCACCACCACCATGGTAGCCCACAACACCACCACCATGGTAGCCCACACCATCACCACCATGTGTAGACCACACCACCACAAGGGTAGCCTGATCCACCACCATGGTAGCCCATACCACCACCATGGTAGCTCATAGTAGCCCACACCAACACGACCACTACCATGGTAGCCTACACCACCACCACGGTAGCCCACACCACCACCACCACCACCACCACGGTAGCCCACAACAACAACACCACCACCACGGTAGCCCACACCACCACCATGGTAGCCGACACCACCACCACGGTAGCCCACACCACCACCAACACTACCACGGTAGTCCACAACAACACCAGCACCACCACGGTAGCCCACACCACCATGGTAGCCCACAACACCACCACCCCCACCACCATGGTAGCCCACACCAACACCACCACAACATGGCAGCCCACACCAAAACCACCAACACCTTCACCTAGGTAGCCCTACCACCACCACTATGGTAGCCCTCAACCTCACCACCATGGTAGCCCACACCAATACCAACACCATGGAAGCCCATAACACCACCACCACCACCACCACCACCATGGTAGCCCACACCAACACCACCACACCATGGCAGCCCACCCCAAAACCACCAACTCCTTCACCTCGTTAGCCCTACCACCACCACTACGGTAACCACACCAACACCACCACGGTAGCCCACACCAACACCACCATGGTAGCCCACACCAACACCACCACCATCACGGTAGCCCACACTACCACCACCACGGTAGCCCACACCACCACCACCACGGTAGCCCACACCACCACCACCACGGTAGCCCACACCACCACCACCATGGTAGCCCACACCAACACCATGGTAGCCCACAACAACACCACCACTATGGTCACTCACAACGAACCCCAACAGTAGCCCACACCAACACCACTACCACCACCATGGTAGCCCACACCACCACCATCATGGTAGGCCACACCACCACCATGTTAACCCACACCAAAACCATAGTAGCCAACACCATGGTAGCCCACAACAACACCACCATCATGGTCGCCCACAACGAACCCCAACGGTAGCCCACACCACCACCACCAAGGTAGCCTGTACCAACACCACCCCCATGGTAGCCCACACCACACCACCATGGTAGCCCGCACCAACACCGCCACCACTACCAACAACAACATGGTATCCTACACCACCACCGCCACAGTAGCCCACACCACCACCACCACGGTAGCCCACACCACCACCACCACCATGGTAGCCCACACCACCACCACCACGGTATCCCACAGCACCACCACCATCACCTCGTCAGCCCACACCATCACCACGGTAGCCCACACCAACACTACTATCACCACCATGGTAGCCCACACCCATCGTAGCCCACACCACCACCACAACCAGGGTAGCCTACACCAACACCACCACCATGGTAGCCCACACCACCACCACCACCACTGTATCCCACACTAACACCACCATGGTAGCCCATACTAACACCACCACCACCAAAACCACCACCAACAACAACATGGTATCCTACACCACCACCACCACGGTAGCCCACACCACCACCACCACGGTAGCCCACAACACCACCACCATGGTAGCCTACACCAATCTCAACATCAGCAGTGAAGAGGCTACCCCGGGATGTTAGCCTTCTAGGCAGAGTTGCAAAGAAAAATACATATCTCATACTGGCCAATAAAAAAGAAAAGATTAAGATGGGCAAAAGAACACAGACACTGGACAGAGATATGGCTTTTCTTTGCAACTCTGCCTAGAAGGCTAGCATCCCGGGGTCTCCTCTTCACTGTCGATGTTGAGACTGGAGTTCTTGCGGGTACTATTTAATGAAGCTGCCAGTTGAGGACTTGTGAGACGTCTGTTTCTCAAACAAGACACTAATATACTTGGCCTCTTGCTCAGTTGTGCACGGGGCCTCCCACTCCTCTTTCTATTTTGGTTAGAGCCAGTTTGCGCTGTCCTGTGAAGGGAGTAGTACACAGCGTTTACGAGATCTTTAGTTTCTTGGCAATTTCTCGCATGGAATAGCCTTCATTTCTCAGAACAAGTATTGACTGACGAGTTTCAGAAGAAAGTTCTTTGTTTCTGGCCATTTTGAGCCTGTAATCGAACCCACAAATGCTGATGCTCCAAATACTCAACTAGTCTAAAGAAGGCCAGTTTTATTGCTTCTTTAATCAGGACAACAGTTTTCAGCTGTGGTAACATAATTGCAAAAGGGTTTTCTAATGATCAATTAGCCTTTTAAAATGATAAACTTGGATTAGCTAAGACAATGTGCCATTGGAAGACAGACGTGATGGTTACTGATAATGGGCCTCTGTACGTCTATGAAGATATTCCATAAAAATCAGCCATTTCCAGCTACAATAGTCATTTACAACATTAAAGCTTGTTTGATGAAGATGCTTGGAAGTCATTTTCTATTAGGTTGAGACTAGGTTGAGTCTCAAAGGGATGAAATGTTGTGGAAAAATTACATTTAGACATACTATGCTGTTTATACTTTGAGAATTGTCCATTGTTATAGGCTAGTGTTTTTTTGCTGATTCAGGCTTGTCTATCGTATAAACGTTTGGGGTCACTTAGAAATGTCCTTGTTTTTGAAAGAAAAGCACATTTTTGTCCATTAAAATAACATCAAATCCATCAGAAATATAGTGTAGACATGAGGGGAAAGAGGAAAAAGGTAAGACTTTCTTGCACTTAGTACATTACAATTGTAAATGACCTCTGTTGTCATTGAGTTTCAACTCTTCACATAGAGCAATACATTCTCAGAAGGGGAAAAAGAATGTGATTTAAACATCGGTAAATGCTTCATCACCACACACAAGGCAAACGCTTCGTTTGGTGTTTGTTTACCATATCACTGTGGATAAACAACCACCACCACCACCACCACCACCACCACCACCACCACCACCACGGTAGCCCACACCACCACCACCACCACAGTAGCCCACACCACCACCACCACGGTAGCCCACACCACCACCACCACCACAGTAGCCCACACCACCACCACCACCACCACCACCACCACCACCACCACCACCACCACCACCACCACCACCACCACCACCACCACCACCACCACACCACCACCACTACTACCACCACCACCACCACCACCACAACCACCACCACCACCACGGCACGTGCCCCCACCACCACCACCACCACCACCACCACCACCACCACCACCACACCACCACCACCACCACACCACACCACCACCACCACCACCACGGTAGCCCACACCACCACCACCACCGCCACCACAGTAGCCACCACCACCACCACCACCACCACCACAACCACCACCACCACCACCACGTGCCACCACCACCACCACCACAGTAGCCACACACCACCACCACCACCACCACCACCACCACCACCCCACCACCACCAAGTAGCCCACACCACCACCACCACCACCACCACCACCACCATGGTACCCCACACCACCACCACCATGGTACCCCACACCACCACCACCATGGTACTCCACACCACCACCACCATGGTACTCCACACCACCACCACTATGGTACCCCACACCACCACCAGCATGGTAGCCCACCACCACCACCACCACCACCATGGTAGCCCCACACCACCACCAGCATGGTAGCCCACCACCACCACCACCACCACCATGGTACCCCACACCACCACCAGCATGGTAGCCCACCACCACCACCACCACCACCACGGTAGCCCACATTACCACCACCACCACCACTAACCTAAACTAAATACAGGCCTTTGCCATCCAACCCAACCAGTTTATACAATTAATATGCAGCAGTTTATCAGTTATGGAAGTTCTGTTTCAAATACAATGGAACAGGAAACTAAACAAGGTAAGTCAGTTACCTGCCAATACCTAAGTGATCACGTGTGATGAGCACTGTTTGCATAATACATTCCTCGTCTAGGGCGTTAGCCTGTTAGGTTTTTGTTTTCATACATGGCATTGGTAGGTTTAATTGTTGATCATGGCATAGTCACTAGACAACTGGAGAGGCAAGTGTTTTTATTTCTGATAAGAAATAATTTCAATAAGACTGATCCCATAAACTAGTCTAGACCTGTCAGCATCAGGTGAAGTGACCATAAAGAGATCATGAGGGAGATATGACGTGTGGAAAGAGAAACTTAACTAAATGGAAACTAGTCCATTGTAACAATGCTATAAATAGTCCTGTGACTGAAACTCTTCACTTGGAAAGACAGCACATCCCAGACGGAGAACATCATGGGTGTCTCAGGTTTAACCAAATTATTAAATCATCATGGAAACATTTTAGAAGATTTTAAATTCAGTGAAAGCAAGCTGGTCGTAGATGGTAGTAATCTGTTCCACTCTCTTTATTTTAAATCACGTTTGGATCAGAAGCATGGAGGGGATTATGATGATTTTGAGGACCAGGTCTGCAAGTTCTTTAAGGCTCTGAGAGATTGTGGCATTAAACCTTATGTGATTATAGATGGAGGCTCCGACCACACCGACAAAAAGTTTAAAACTCTCAAAAATCGAGCTGAATCAAAGATCAAGAATGCCAAAGCCTTGACTGAATCAAATAATCTGGAAAGAGATGTACTACCAGCCCTTGTCAAATATGTCTTCAAACAGGTCCTCTCCAGCCTAAATGTGCCATTCACACAGTGCATCTGTGAGGCAGACCAAGGAATAGCCCTCCTGGCTCGAAATTGGAAATGTCCAGTGCTGTCTGATGACAGCGACTTTTATATCTTTGACATCGTGGAAGGATGTCTGCCCATCTCTCATTTTCAGTGGCAGGAGACGTCTGTGAGTCAACGATATATCAAGTGCAAGCGCTACACCACAACAAAGATTCTCCCAACACTTTAACATCAACAAACAGCTCCTCCCAGTCTTCGCTGTTATGGTAGGAAATGACAATGTCTATTTTGGCATCACGTGGGAGGACAATGAAGACAAGCCGCGTGTGGGAAGCAAAGTAAGACAAGCCGAAGAGAGATTTCCTACCTTGGAACGCATCCTGAAATGGCTGGCCAGCGTCCAGGAGAAAAAGAAGGCCTTGGAGTTAATGCCCAGTCTTATTGGAGACAAGAATGCTGACGTCGTCTCTAGGGGCATGATAGACTATGATATTCCAGAGACTCTACCCAGTTACCTGGAGGGGTTCTTCAGCAATGACGTGGCGCCTGGCCTCGACTGTCTCCCAACGCCTCTGAGGTCCTGCCAGATTGGACCCTGCTGCTGTTGATGAAGGGTAAGCTTCCCTCCCGCATTGTGAACGTGCTGCTGCATAAGAGGGTGATGCAGAGTGCTCAAGTGGAAAATCACGCCTTGGTCAGTGGGAACACCACCTCTCAGTTCATACGGCAGGTACTCTATGGGCTGCTGCTGCTTGGGAGCTCCCCAGTGAAGGAGCATGACAGGAAAGGCAAGAACCTCAGAACCGATGGGAGGAAGGCGGACCCGAGCAGTCAAAAGGTCTCAGAGGTGAAAGAGTATGACAGGGAAGGCACGGAGCTGACATACAGAATGGTTAAAGCCATCCTGCCCAGTGCTGCACAACACCTGCAGCTAGACACGCTGGATAAGGTATGTATACATATGATACAGTATTGTATAGTTAAGAAAGAAGGCCAGAGGGGGTGTGGTATACAGCCAATAACCATGGCTAAAGGCTATTCTTACGCACGACGCAAGGCGGAGTGCCTGGATACAGCCCTTAGCCGTGGTTTCCTGCACGAACCACCCAGTTTCTAATATACAGTATATTATGAACGTACTGCTGTTGATACTGAAATTAATTATCATTCTCTTGTTCTGTTTCTTAGGCTCCACATTCAGTGCGGCTTGAGGTGTTTTGGAAACCCTTCGTGTGTCCCAGTCCACTTTGAATGGTATCCCACCTCATCTGGAACTTCCTGTGGCTGTTACCTACTACTGGCTGAGGCACGCCCATCCCCAACCAGACCGTCCTCTCCTGCAGGCCCTGCTACTAGGACTGGTCTATGGAGAGTTCTGCAGAGAGAGGAAGTGCCAGGGGAGGTATGGACCAGAGCATGAACCAAAATACACAAACAGACTCACACAATGTATAATTCATAAATATTGAATTGTGTGAAGTGCAGCCAATGACTCCTCCCCTTTTTGTGTATCTGGGTTCATAGTGGAGGCCGAGGGACCCGTGTTGGAGAGGCTGAGAGAGCTGACTCAGAATCCTGTAGGAGCTGATTTAAACCTGGGTGTGGCCTACGCCTATAGCCAATGGCAGTGCTGCCTGAGGGAGGGCCTTAACCTGAACCAACTGCTGTGCTTCCCTCTAACTGAGCCTCAGTGTGCCTGGTAAGGTGTCACTTCCTGAATCAACCTAAATCAATTACTGTACATGTTATTCTAGCCCAGCAGCAAGACAGCTAATTCAACCATCTGTTGTTTCCCTGTTGGAGTCTAGGCTGTACAGGGGCACTCTGGTGCACCAGCTTGTGGACCAACTGAGACGGGGGGGGTGAACCCGGATTCTCTTCTGATGGAAGTCCTTTCCTCTATGGAGCTTTACCAAGTCATGCTGGATAACCTGAAGGATTGTTATGAAGGTACTGGAAGAAAGGAGGAGGCCAATGAAGAGGGTTGGACGCAAGTCAGGAGGTAGGAAGAGGTAGGGGTGGGAATAGGCACCACTACGTACAGTACAAGTCAAAAGTTTGGACACACCTGCTCATTGAAGGGTTTTTCTTTATTTTTACTACTTTCTACATTGTAGAATAATAGTGCAGACATCAAAACAATGAAATAACACATATGGAATCATGTAGTAACCAATTCTTTTTTAAACAAATCAAAATATATTTTATATTTGCGATTCTTCAAAGTAGCCACCCTTTGCCTTGATGACACTAACAAAATGTCCCCAGTTGGTGTTTTATTTTGTTTACTATTGTTGTGGGGACTTCTGGTTCCCATAAGTATAGTTAAACACGTTCACACGCAGACACACCGACACACACCACACACACACACCACACACACACACCACACACACACACCACACACACACACCACACACACAGACACACACACAGACACACACCACATGCACCAGACACACAGTGCAAAAGAAGAGTCAGCTAGCCTCTGCTCTCATTGCTGCATGATGAAAGTGGCCCAAGCCTCTGAGAAGTCTGCTAATGATAACGATGTGGAGGCTCTCTCTCTCTCTCTCTATCTCCCTCTCTTGCTCTCTCAGTCCCAGCTCAGGTATATCCCAGCCCCCAAGGCTCTCAGTCCCAGCTCAGGTATATCCCAGCCCCTAGGCTCTCAGCCCCAGCTCAGGTATATCCCAGCCCCCCCAGCCCCCAAGGCTCTCAGTCCCAGCTCAGGTATATCCCAGCCCCTAGGCTCTCAGTCCCAGCTCAGGTATATCCTAGACCCCAGCCCCTAGACTCTCAGTCCCAGCTCAGGTATATCCCAGCCCCCAGCCCCTAGACTCTCAGTCCCAGCTCAGGTATATCCCAGCCCCCCAGCCCCTAGACTCTCAGTCCCAGCTCAGGTATATCCCAGCCCCCCAGCCCCTAGACTCTCAGTCCCAGCTCAGGTATATCCCAGCCCCCCAGCCCCTAGGCTCTCAGTCCCAGCTCAGGTATATCCCAGTCCCCCAGCCCCTAGACTCTCAGTCCCAGCTCAGGTATATCCCAGCCCCTAGACTCTCAGTCCCAGCTCAGGTATATCCCAGCCCCCAGCCCCTAGACTCTCAGTCCCAGCTCAGGTATATCCCAGCCCCCCAGCCCCTAGACTCTCAGTCCCAGCTCAGGTATATCCCAGTCCCCCCAGCCCCGAGACTCTCAGTCCCAGCTCAGGTATATCCCAGCCCCTAGACTCTCAGTCCCAGCTCAGGTATATCCCAGCCCCCCAGCCCCTAGACTCTCAGTCTCAGCTCAGGTATATCCCAGCCCCCCAGCCCCTAGACTCTCAGTCCCAGCTCAGGTATATCCCAGCCCCCAAGGCTCTCAGTCCCAGCTCAGGTATATCCCAGCCCCCAAGGCTCTCAGTCCCAGCTCAGGTATATCCCAGCCCCCTAGGCTCTCAGTCCCAGCTCAGGTATATCCTAGACCCCCAGTCCCAGCACAGGTATATCCCAGCCGCCCCTTAGTCCCCCCGTCCCAGCTCAGGTATATCCTAGACCCCCAGTCCCAGCTCAGGTATATCCCAGCCCCCTAGGCTCTCATCCCCTCTTTCAGGTATACATCAATAAGCTACATGGGAGGCCGACTCAGAGTGGAGGGGAGCTCGAATAGCAGGGCTTAGCATAGACTCTATGCGTCCTAAATGGCACCCCATTCCCATTGGGAGTCACCCTTAGACTCTCTTCCCAACAACCCCTGAGAGATCTGTTACCACCATGCCCCACTACTTGCTTCCCGCCTGCCTCTCTCTCCAGCTCTCTTTATCTTGCTCCCTCCTCTCTCTCACACCATCACTCTCTTCTCTCTCTCAATTAAATTCAGTTCAATTCAAGGGGCTTTATTGGCATGGGAATCATATGTTAACATTGCCAAAGGAAGTGAGGTAGATAATATACAAAAGTGAAATAAACAATAAAAAGGAACAGTAAATATTACACTCACAGAAGTTCCAAAAGAATAAAGACATTCAAAATGTCATATTATGTCTATATACAGTGTTGTAACGATGTGCAAATGGTTAAAGTACAAAGGGGAAAATAAATAAACATAAATATGGGTTGTATTTACAATGGTGTTTGTTCTTCACTGGTTGCCCTTTTCTTGTGGAAACAGGTCACACTTATTGCTGCTGTGATGGAACACAGTGGTATTTCACCCAGTAGATTTGTGAGTTTATCAAAATTGGGTTTGTTTTCGAGTTATTTGTGGATCTGTGTAATCTGAGGGAAATATGTGTCTCTAATATGGTCATACATTTGGCAGGAGGTTAGGAAGTGCAGCTCAGTTTCCATCTCATTTTGTGGGCAGTGTGCACATAGCCTGTCTTTTCTTGAGAGCCAGGCAGCCTTTCTCAATAGCAAGGCTATGCTCACTGAGTCTGTACATAGTCAAAGCGTTCCTTAAGTTTGGGTCAGTCACAGTGGTCATGTATTCTGCCACTGTGTACTCTCTGTTTAGGGCCAAATAGCATTCTAGTTTGCTCAGTTTTTTGTGAAATCTTTCCAATGAGTCAAGTAATTATCTTTTAGTTTTTTATGATTTTTGTGGCATACCTGATACCTGTTGTGTCTAATTGTGTTCCTGTCCTGGGGCTCTGTGGGGTTTGTTTGTGTTTGTTAATAAACAAATTAGGCACATGTGGGCATACCTGATACCATTTTTTTTACAGAAATGCAATGGTTCATTGGATCAGTCTAAAACTTTGCACATACACTAATGCCATCTAGTGGCCAAAATCTAAATTGCAACTGGGCTGGAATAATACATTATGGCCTTTCTCTTGCATTTCTAAGATGATGGTACAAAAAAATACAAAATAATGTTTTTTTTGTCTTTGTATTATCTTTAACCAAATCTATTGTGTTATTTTCTACTACATTAATTTCACATTTCCATAAACTTGAAAGTGTTTCCTTTCAAATGGTACCAAGAATATGCGTATCCTTACTTCAGGGCATGAGCTACAGGCAGTTAGATTTGGGTATGTCATTTTAGGCGAAAATTTTTAAAAAGGGGCGGATCCTTAAGAGGCTAACCACTTCTGGGAAAATTGGAAAACACTAAACAAACAACAACACAAAGAGTTATCTATCCAAAATGGAGATGTATGGGTAAACCCCTTCTCCAATCTTTTTGGCTCTATAACAAAGAACAAACAGCAAAAACATATACAGGATCAAATACAAATCTTAGAATCAACTATTAAAGACTACCAGAACCCACTGGATTCTCCAATTACCTTGAATGAACTACAGGACAACATAAAAAACCAAAAGGCCTGTGGTGTTGATGGTATCCTCAATATAATGCTAAAATATACAGACAAGAAATTTCAATTGGCTATACTTAAACTCTTTAACAATATCCTTAGCTCTGGCATCTTCCCCAATATTTGAAACAAAGGACTGATCACCCCAATCCACAAAAGCGGAGACAAATTTGACCCCAATAACTACCGTGGGATATGCGTCAACAGCAACTTTGGGAAAATCCTCTGCATTATCATTAACAGCAGACTTGTACATTTCCTCAGCGAAAACAATGTACTGAGCAAATGTCAAATTAAAATAGGCAAAAAAAAATAAAAAATAGGCAAAAAACACACATTTCTTCCCACAAGGCCGTGGGGTGAGACAGGGATGCAGCTTAAGCCCCACCCTCTTCAACATATATATCAATGAATTGGCGAGGGCACTAGAACAGTCTGCAGCACCCAGCCTCACCCTACTAGAATCTGAAGTCAAATGTCTACTGTTTGTTAATGATCTGGTGCTTCTGTCACCAACCAAGGAGGGCCTACAGCAGCACCTAGATCTTCTGCACAGATTCTGTCAGACCTGGTCCCTTGACAGTAAATCTCAGTAAGACCAAAATAATGGTGTTCCAAAAAAGGTCCAGTCGCCAGGACCACAAATACAAATTCCATCTAGACACCGTTGCCCTAGAGCACACAAAAACTATACATACCTCGGCCTAAACATCAGCACCACCGGTAACTTCCACAAAGCTGTGAACGATCTGAGAGACACACACACACACACACACACACACACACACACACACACACACACACACACACACACACACACACACACACACACACACACAGAAGGGGGATGATTGCTCAACTTACCACATTGTGTAACTTGAGTCATATAAGATACCCAAGACACTTCACTTTATATGTCCTTACAGGCAGGGTTGTGGCTGTGTTCCTTGTTGTACTCTACTGTTGTGGCTGTATTCCTTGTTGTACTATACTGTTGTGGCTGTGTTCCTTGTTGTACTATACTGTTGTGGCTGTGTTCCTTGTTGTACTATACTCTACTGTTGTGACTGTATTCCTTGTTGTACTATACTCTACTGTTGTGGCTGTGTTCCTTGTTGTACTATACTCTACTGTTGTGGCTGTGTTCCTTGTTGTACAATACTCTACTGTTGTGGCTGTGTTCCTTGTTGTACTTTACTGTTGTGGCTGTATTCCTTGTTGTGCTATACTATACTGTTGTGGCTGTGTTCCTTGTTGTACAATACTCTACTGTTGTGGCTGTGTTCCTTGTTGTACTCTACTGTTGTGGCTGTGTTCCTTGTTGTATTCTACTGTTGTGGCTGTATTCCTTGTTGTACTATACTGTTGTGGCTGTGTTCCTTGTTGTACTCTACTGTTGTGACTGTATTCCTTGTTGTACTATGCTGTTGTGGCTGTATTCCTTGTTGTACTATACTGTTGTGGCTGTATTTTTATTCTTGTTGTACTATACTGTTGTGGCTGTATTCCTTGTTGTACTATACTGTTGTGGCTGTATTCCTTGTTGTACTATACTCTACTGTGGTGGCTGTATTCCTTGTTGTACTATACTGTCGTGGCTGTATTCCTTGTTGTACCATACTGTTGTGGCTGTATTCCTTGTTGTACTATACTGTTGTGGCTGTGTTCCTTGTTGTAACTCTACTGTTGTGGCTGTGTTCCTTGTTGTACACTCTAATGTTGTGACTGTGTTCCTTGTTGTACTATACTCTAATGTTGTGGCTGTGTTCCTTGTTGTATATACTCTACTGTTGTGGCTGTGTTCCTTGTTGTACTCTACTGTTGTGGCTGTATTCCTTGTTGTACTATACTGTTGTGGCAGTATTCCTTGTTGTACTATACTGGTCACTTGTTGTGACTGTATTCCTTGTTGTACTATACTGTTGTGGCTGTATTCCTTGTTGTACTCTAATGTTGTGGCTGTGTTCCTTGTTGTACTATACTGTTGTGGCTGTATTCCTTGTTGTACTCTACTGTTGTGGCTGTATTCCTTGTTGTACTATACTGTTGTGGCTGTGTTGCTTGTTGTACTCTAATGTTGTGACTGTATTCCTTGTTGTACTATACTATACTGTTGTGGCTGTGTTCCTTGTTGTAACTCTACTGTTGTGGCTGTATTCCTTGTTGTAACTCTACTGTTGTGACTGTGTTCCTTGTTGTACTATACTCTAATGTTGTGGCTGTGTTCCTTGTTGTACTATACTGTTGTGGCTGTGTTCCTTGTTGTACTATACTCTGCTGTTGTGACTGTGTTCCTTGTTGTACTATACTCTACTGTTGTGACTGTGTTCCTTGTTGTACTATACTGTTGTGGCTGTGTTCCTTGTTGTACTATACTGTTGTGGCTGTGTTCCTTGTTGTACTATACTCTACTGTTGTGACTGTGTTCCTTGTTGTACTATACTGTTGTAGCTGTATTCCCTGTTGTACTCTACTGTTGTGGCTGTATTCCTTGTTGTACTATACTCTGCTGTTATGACTGTGATCCTTGTTGTGCTATACTCTACTGTTGTGGCTGTATTCCTTGTTGTACTATACTCTGCTGTTGTGACTGTGTTCCTTGTTGTACTATACTCTGCTGTTGTGACTGTGTTCCTTGTTGTACTATACTCTACTGTTGTGGCTGTATTCCTTGTTGTCCTATACTCTGCTGTTGTGACTGTGTTCCTTGTTGTACTATACTCTACTGTTGTGACTGTGTTCCTTGTTGTACTATACTCTACTGTTGTGGCTGTGTTCCTTGTTGTACTATACTATACTGTTGTGGCTGTGTTCTTTGTTGTACTATACTCTACTGTTGTGGCTGTATTCCTTGTTGTACTATACTCTGCTGTTGTGACTGTGTTCCTTGTTGTACTATACTCTACTGTTGTGACTGTGTTCCTTGTTGTACTATACTCTACTGTTGTGACTGTGTTCCTTGTTGTACTATACTCTACTGTCTTGCACACTATATACTGCAATGAAGCTTTTAGCTGGCAGTTTAAACAAGTAATAAAAGCATCTAATAAAGATGTTAAACTGATGGTTGTTCTGTAACTTCGATGGCACTAATACACATTCCCATCAACCACTGTTGATTGGCAATAAATGATGTATTAAATGAAATGTCTGATACTTCAGGCCTCCACTGTGGCAGTTATCTAGTTACTACAGCAGTGCCTTGGACGGTAAGTACAAAAACATGACAACACATCTGAGAAGACTCAGGGATCCAATCAACAGAACTTTATCTGACAAACAAGCTGTGTTGTCTCTCTCAGGGCTGTGTTGTCTCTCTCAGGGCTGTGTGTTGTCTCTCTCAGGGCTGTGTTGTCTCTCTCAGGGCTGTGTGTTGTCTCTCTCAGGGCTGTGTTGTCTCTCTCAGGGCTGTGTTGTCTCTCTCAGGGCTGTGTTGTCTCTCTCAGGGCTGTGTTGTCTCTCTCAGGGCTGTGTGTTGTCTCTCTCAGGGCTGTGTGTTGTCTCTCTCAGGGCTGTGTGTTGTCTCTCTCAGGGCTGTGTGTTGTCTCTCTCAGGGCTGTGTGTTGTCTCTCTCAGGGCTGTGTGTTGTCTCTCTCAGGGCTGTGTGTTGTCTCTCTCAGGGCTGTGTTGTCTCTCTCAGGGCTGTGTGTTGTCTCTCTCAGGGCTGTGTGTTGTCTCTCTCAGGGCTGTGTGTTGTCTCTCTCAGGGCTGTGTGTTGTCTCTCTCAGGGCGTGTGTTGTCTCTCTCAGGGGCTGTGTTGTCTCTCTCAGGGCTGTGTGTTGTCTCTCTCAGGGCTGTGTGTTGTCTCTCTCAGGGCTGTGTTGTCTCTCTCAGGGCTGTGTTGTCTCTCTCAGGGCTGTGTGTTGTCTCTCTCAGGGCTGTGTGTTGTCTCTCTCAGGTCTGTGTGTGTGTGTGTGTGTGTGTGTGTGTGTGTGTGTGTGTGTGTGTGTGTGTGTGTGTGTGTGTGTGTCTGTGTGTCTGTGTGTGTGTGTGTGTGTGTGTGTGTGTGTGTGTGTGTCTGTACACTGAACAAAAAAGAGTCTGTGTTAGTGAAATCAGTGGTGCTGGTTTTTCCTGTGAGTCTGGTCAGAATGACCCAGTTGTTGAGTTCAGTAACATTAGAAGAAAGAGTGACGCACAAGGTTTGTTTTGCTTCTGAGACACACGCACACACACATGCCTGCACGTGCGAACACACACACACACACATATCAGAATAGACTAGGGTGTGTTTCCCTTCTGAAACCCAGTCAGGTTCAATAACAACAAACACAGGATGTAATGACTGTGGAGGGTCTAGAGTATTATAATGATCACAACCCAGATTAACAACACACAGCTAGGAGGGTCTAGTGTATTATAATGATCACAACCCAGATTAACAAAACACAGCTAGGTGGGTCTAGTGTATTATAATGATCACAACCCAGATTAACAACACACAGCTAGGTGGGTCTAGTGTATTATAATGATCACAACCCAGATTAACAACACACAGCTAGGTGGGTCTAGAGTATTATAATGATCACAACCCAGATTAACAACACACAGCTAGGAGGGTCTAGTGTATTATAATGATCACAACCCAGATTAACAACACACAGCTAGGTGGGTCTAGTGTATTATAATGATGACAACCCAGATTAACAACACACAGCTAGGTGGGTCTAGTGTATTATAATGATCACAACCCAGATTAACAACACACAGCTAGGTGGGTCTAGTGTATTATAATGATCACAACCCAGATTAACAACACACAGCTAGGTGGGTCTAGTGTATTATAATGATCACAACCCAGATTAACAACACACAGCTAGGAGGGTCTAGTGTATTATAATGATCACAACCCAGATTAACAACACACAGCTAGGTGGGTCTAGTGTATTATAATGATCACAACCCAGATTAACAACACACAGCTAGGTGGGTCTAGTGTATTATAATGATCACAACCCAGATTAACAACACACAGCTAGGTGGGTCTAGAGTATTATAATGATCACAACCCAGATTAACAACACACAGCTAGGTGGGTCTAGAGTATTATAATGATCACAACCCAGATTAACAACACACAGCTAGGTGGGTCTAGTGTATTATAATGATCACAACCCAGATTAACAACACACAGCTAGGTGGGTCTAGTGTATTATAATGATCACAACCCAGATTAACAACACACAGCTAGGAGGGTCTAGTGTATTATAATGATCACAACCCAGATTAACAACACACAGCTAGGAGGGTCTAGTGTATTATAATGATCACAACCCAGATTAACAACACACAGCTAGGTGGGTCTAGAGTATTATAACGATCACAACCCAGATTAACAACACACAGCTAGGTGGGTCTAGCGTATTATAATGATCACAACCCAGATTAACAACACACAGCTAGGTGGGTCTAGTGTATTATAATGATCACAACCCAGATTAACAACACACAGCTAGGTGGGTCTAGAGTATTATAATGATCACAACCCAGATTAACAACACACAGCTAGGTGGGTCTAGTGTATTATAATGATCACAACCCATAAACCCAGATTAACAACACACAGCTAGGTGGGTCTAGGGTATTATAATGAACACAACCCAGATTAACAACACACAGCTAGGTGGGTCTAGTGTATTATAATGATCACAACCCAGATTAACAACACACAGCTAGGTGGGTCTAGTGTATTATAATGATCACAACCCAGATTAACAACACACAGCTAGGTGGGTCTAGTGTATTATAATGATCACAACCCAGATTAACAACACACAGCTAGGAGGGTCTAGTAGTATTATAATGATCACAACCCAGATTAACAACACACAGCTAGGTGGGTCTAGTGTATTATAATGATCACAACCCAGATTAACAACACACAGCTAGGAGGGTCTAGTGTATTATAATGATCACAACCCAGATTAACAACACACAGCTAGGTGGGTCTAGTGTATTATAATGATCACAACCCAGATTAACAACACACAGCTAGGTGGGTCTAGAGTATTATAATGATCACAACCCAGATTAACAACACACAGCTAGGAGGGTCTAGTGTATTATAATGATCACAACCCAGATTAACAACACACAGCTAGGTGGGTCTAGTGTATTATAATGATCACAACCCAGATTAACAACACACAGCTAGGTGGGTCTAGTGTATTATAATGATCACAACCCAGATTAACAACACACAGCTAGGTGGGTCTAGTGTATTATAATGATCACAACCCAGATTAACAACACACAGCTAGGTGGGTCTAGTGTATTATAATGATCACAACCCAGATTAACAACACACAGCTAGGAGGGTCTAGTATATTATAATGATCACAACCCAGATTAACAACACACAGCTAGGTGGGTCTAGTGTATTATAATGATCACAACCCAGATTAACAACACACAGCTAGGTGGGTCTAGTGTATTATAATGATCACAACCCAGATTAACAACACACAGCTAGGTGGGTCTAGAGTATTATAATGATCACAACCCAGATTAACAACACACAGCTAGGTGGGTCTAGTGTATTATAATGATCACAACCCAGATTAACAACACACAGCTAGGTGGGTCTAGTGTATTATAATGATCACAACCCAGATTAACAACACACAGCTAGGTGGGTCTAGAGTATTATAATGATCACAACCCAGATTAACAACACACAGCTAGGAGGGTCTAGTGTATTATAATGATCACAACCCAGATTAACAACACACAGCTAGGTGGGTCTAGAGTATTATAATGATCACAACCCAGATTAACAACACACAGCTAGGAGGGTCTAGTGTATTATAATGATCACAACCCAGATTAACATAACCCAGATTAACAACACACAGCTAGGAGGGTCTAGGGTATTATAATGAACACAACCCAGATTAACAACACACAGCTAGGTGGGTCTAGTGTATTATAATGATCACAACCCAGATTAACAACACACAGCTAGGTGGGTCTAGTGTATTATAATGATCACAACCCAGATTAACAACACACAGCTAGGTGGGTCTAGTGTATTATAATGATCACAACCCAGATTAACAACACACAGCTAGGAGGGTCTAGTATATTATAATGATCACAACCCAGATTAACAACACACAGCTAGGAGGGTCTAGTATATTATAATGATCACAACCCAGATTAACAACACACAGCTAGGAGGGTCTAGTGTATTATAATGATCACAACCCAGATTAACAACACACAGCTAGGTGGGTCTAGTGTATTATAATGATCACAACCCAGATTAACAACACACAGCTAGGTGGGTCTAGTGTATTATAATGATCACAACCCAGATTAACAACACACAGCTAGGTGGGTCTAGTGTATTATAATGATCACAACCCAGATTAACAACACACAGCTAGGTGGGTCTAGTGTATTATAATGATCACAACCCAGATTAACAACACACAGCTAGGTGGGTCTAGAGTATTATAATGATCACAACCCAGATTAACAACACACAGCTAGGTGGGTCTAGTGTATTATAATGATAACTAAATTCCTAGATGTTATAAAATGTAACGTGGTGAATCTCTCTTCTGAATTAGAAACCTATATATCCGTTTTAATATGTCATAACACATTTTCATATCCCATGTGATCTTTATTTAGTTTGAAACACAATCTATTGATTGATTTGTATAAACAGCACATGTGCTGTTGTTAAATAGGGAGCATTTACATAAGAAGCCTTGACATGAAAATTAAACCTAATCTCTGTTTCTGTAAAAAGAAATGCAACCACTCTCAAATTTCTAGACAGAGCTTTGGATGCCAGGACTGACCACCCATGATATCAACATTACAGTTTTAACCATGTTTTGACACTGTACAGTTTTTTTATTTTTTACATTTACATTGTTTACAACCATTAGAGTTAAAACAAGCTTGTATTTTGGGTTCTGATGGGGAACAACAGTTGAACTAAGCTCATAAGGCTTTTACAAGTTATATTATTCAAGAATGATATAAATACTGTATATCAGTCATTTATAAATCCCCAAAAATAGATGTAGCAACTAAGGATTCCAGTTTTAAGCCAGCGGGTACTGAGGTAGCTCTTACGTACATGCTGAACATTCATAACAATCAGTACAATGAAGTTAACCTCTGCTGGGCCTGTATTTATCAAGCGTTTCAGAGTAGGACTGCTGATCTGGGATCAGTTCCTCCCTGTCCATAATAATCAGATTCGTTGTGATCTAAAAGGATAAAACTGATCCTAGACCAGCACTCCTCCTACAGGCCCTGGAGAGTGAGAGAGGCACCAGCACTCCTCCTACAGGCCCTGGAGAGTGAGAGAGGGATAAACTGATCCTAGACCAGCACTCCTACTACAGGCCCTGGAGAGTGAGAAAGGGATAAACTGATCCTAGACCAGCACTCCTACTACAGGCCCTGGAGAGTGAGAGAGGCACCAGCACTCCTCCTACAGGCCCTGGAGAGTGAGAAAGGGATAAACTGATCCTAGACCAGCACTCCTCCTACAGGCCCTGGAGAGTGAGAGAGGGATAAACTGATCCTAGACCAGCACTCCTCCTACAGGCCCTGGAGAGTGAGAAAGGGATAAACTGATCCTAGACCAGCACTCCTACTACAGGCCCTGGAGAGTGAGAAAGGGATAAACTGATCCTAGACCAGCACTCCTACTACAGGCCCTGGAGAGTGAGAAAGGGATGTAAACAAGCTATCCATTATGGAGAGGAATTCCAGTATAAAAAGAAAGACATCGATCAAACCAATGAGAATGTGATGGGAACATAGCAACGCTAATTTAAAGACGCGCGCACACACACACACACACACACACACACACACACAAAGCCAGTTTGTTTCCCTTCTAAACCAATGAGAATGTGATGGGAACATAGCAACGTTCATTTAAAGATGGAGGGAGATTTTATTTTTTACCTTTATTTTATTAGGCAAGTGAGTTAAGAACAAATTCTTATTTACAATGACGGTCTAGGAACAGTGGGTTAACTGCCGTGTTCAGAGGTACAACGACAGATTTTTACCTTGTCAGCTTGGGGATTAGATCTTGCAACCTTTCAGATACTAGTCCAACGCTCTAACCACTAGGCTACCTGCTCTAACCACTAGGCTACCTGCTCTAACCACTAGGCTACCTGCTCTAACCACTAGGCTACCTGCTCTAACCACTAGGCTACATGTCTCTAACCACTAGGCTACCTGCTCTAACCACTAGGCTACCTGCTCTAACCACTAGGCTACCTGCTCTAACCACTAGGCTACCTGCTCTAACCACTAGGCTACCTGGATCTAACCACTAGGCTACCTGCTCTAACCACTAGGCTACCTGGCTCTAACCACTAGGCTACCTGCCGCCCCATATATGAGAGGAGATGGGAGGAGGATAATTGTACAATACAGGTACCATTCACTAATGTCATTACTTATACCCGGAAAATATGAGGGGTAAGTGGAGATAATATGAGAGGTAGGTGGAGATAATATGAGAGGTAGGTGGAGATAATATGAGAGGTAGGTGGAGATAATATGAGGGGTAGGTAGAGATAATATGAGGGGTAGGTAGAGATAATATGAGGGGTAGTTAGAGATAATATGAGGGGTAGGTGGAGATAATATGAGGGGTAGGTAGAGATAATATGAGGGGTAGGTAGAGATAATATGAGGGGTAGGTAGAGATAATATGAGGGGTAGGTGGAGATAATATGAGGGGTAGGTATAGATAATATGAGGGGTAGGTAGAGATAATATGAGGGGTAGGTAGAGATAATATGAGGGGTAGGTAGAGATAATATGAGGGGTAGGTGGAGATATTATGTGGGGTAGGTAGAGATAATATGAAAGTGTAATTTCATAGCATGAATGATTTAATCTCCCAAAGCCTGATTTTTCCTGACAGTTGGCTCCGATGTCTCGCTCCATTATGCATGTCATTTTGATTCCTCCAACTGGGTCGCTGCTCGGCTCTATCAGACCAAAGTGTTTGAAATTGTCAGCAAGAGAAAGGCGTTGGTTCTCTCTGGATATCAACCATCAGCTTCACAGCCCAGCCTGAGAGAGAGAGAGAGGGGGAGAGAGAGAGGGGGAGGGAAAGAGAGAGAGAGAGAGAGATGAGGGGAAAATAACATTAACAAGACACGAGAGACAGAGAGCCTGAGTATGCATGTCTCTAGCCACCCTGACTGCCTGCCGCTGGCACAACCCTAGAAACAGGAGGAGAGAGCGAGG
>NC_059443.1:2980000-3055000 GCF_905237065.1 Salmo salar | reverse complement strand
AAGGGAAAAAAGCAGTTGGTACCAAAAAGGATGCTGTATTGTCTGTCCTTAGCTGACTAAGAAGCTGCAGACTGAAAGTCTCGCCGCTCTGCGCTGCAATCCCCAGGACTCTCCACACGATGGCTGGTTGGCTGCTACAGTAGATGCTGGTTTCTGGACTGGAAGTGAAGTGAAGACAAGGCACTGATCTCTCTCTCTCCTCCTCTCACTCTCTCTCTCTCTCTCTCCAAGCCTGTCTGCCCTGCCTCTCTCTCCACCCAGACATGACTGGGGATTGATTTAGGTCAGCAAGTCTGGGGCTCTGCTGCACTCTGTCTCCGCTCGCCATTCATTCGCTCATCTGAAAAGGTCGGTGATGGTGATCGTCGCAGGGACTTGCCAGATGGGTGGTAGCAACAGTGCCCTGGTGGTCTAGCCAGAGCCGAAGTGAGAGGATAGGACGCCAGGACACCGGGCCCGAGTTGATTGGCACCTGAACGACGAAAGAGGAGGAGAGATGAAGACAGGAGGAGAGGAAAGGTTATTTTGTCTACAAGCAGACAAGTGCCATCCAGCCAGAGGGGTCGTCGCCTGTCAGTAGGACTGTGTGTTATTGCTTTAAGGCACCATGGATTTGGCAACCATCTGTCCACCGTCAAAAAACAGTGGGCAAATGCCACATTCTCTCTCTTCCAACCCAGAATATAGATCCACGTTTATTTGTACTTTTCTCTCTCTCTTTCTCTCTCTGGTTCGAATATTCCTTCTTGCAGTCGCACAGGGTATGTCCTCCCAGGTACACGAAGGGAAGTCGACACATCGGGTATGTCCTCCCAGGAACACGAAGGGAAGACGACACATCGGGTATGTCCTCCCAGGAACACGAAGGGAAGACGACACATCGGGTATGTCCTCCCAGGAACACGAAGGGAAGTCGACACATCGGGTATGTCCTCCCAGGAACACGAAGGGAAGACGACTGAGTAAAATAACATTTTGGATTTACGAGAGTCGCTTCACTTTGGCTTTTTCTCCCCCTTTCCCCCAAAAAATCATTTTTCAGCTGTGTTTCTTCCTCTCTTCCTCCCAGCGTCTGTCTGGCTTGGCGCACTGCGACTGGGAAACTGTAGTTTGTAGCACACAGAGCTCTCTCCCTCTCTGCCAGTTGCAAACTGTGGAAGGCAGGCAGCGGCAGCTTCGTGACACAGCAATCAGCTGACATGGTGCTGTCCCTCAATGTCCTGAGCAAGCTGTGGCGGGGGGGGGGGGGCTGGCTAAGACCCAGACTACACCTCCTAGACCAGAGCTGATGATCGACACACCGCGTTCAGACTGGCTCGCTCTGCCACACTGCTGACCAGACTAGACGCCACACACACACACACCACCGCTGACCTGACCACACCGCTCCAGACAACATCGACCACAGTAGAGACAGGATGGAGGGAGGGAGAGGAGTGTGCTCTGTCCGACTTGGCCCCTACCCTCTCTCTCTCTCTTTCTCTCCCTTGCTCTCTCTTTCTCCTCCCAAATCCTCCTCCCTTTTCTCTTACTCCCTCACCAGTGTTCATCTCACCACAGAGACATGTTTCCTCCATCCTTCACCAGTGTTTATCTCACCACAGAGACATGTTTCCTCCCTCCTTACTCCCTCACCAGTGTTCATCTCACCACAGAGACGTTTCCTCCATCCTTACTTCCTCACCACTGTTCATCTCACCACAGAGACATGTTTCCTACATCCTTACTTCCTCACCACTGTTCATCTCACCACAGAGACATGTTTCCTCCATCTTTACTCCCTCACCAGTGTTCACCTCACCACAGAGACATGTTTCCTCCATCTTTACTCCCTCACCAGTGTTCACCTCACCACAGAGACATGTTTCCTCCATCTTTACTCCATCACCAGTGTTCACCTCACCACAGAGACATGTTTCCTCCCTCCTTACTCCCTCACCACTGTTCATCTCACCACAGAGACATGACTCCTTATGCCGGTTAATTTGGGTGAGTTGAGGAGAGGAGTAGAGACGATGAGAAGGACAATACGTGGAGGTCTGAAGCAATTGCATTGCCTTGTGAGTTCAGCTCTGAGGTTCTAGTCTATAAAACCTGCACTCTAGTCTATAACACCTGCTCTAGTCTATAACACCTGGTCTAGTCTATAACACCTACTCTCTAGTCTTTAACACCTACTCTAGTCTATAACACCTGGTCTAGTCTATAACACCTGGTCTAGTCTATAACACCTGTTCTAGTCTATAACAACTACTCTCTAGTCTATAACACCTGCTCTCTAGTCTATAACACCTGGACTCTAGTCTATAACACCCACACTAGTCTATAACACCTGTTCTAGTCTATAACACCTACTCTAGTCTATAACACCTACTCTAGTCTATAACACCTGGACTCTAGTCTATAACACCCACACTAGTCTATAACACCTGGTCTAGTCTATAACACCTACTCTAGTCTATACCACCTGGTCTAGTCTATAACACCTACTCTAGTCTATAACACCTACTCTCTAGTCTATAACACCTGCTCTAGTCTATAACACCTGCTCTAGTCTATAACACCTACTCTAGTCTATAACACCTGGACTCTAGTCTATAACACCCACACTAGTCTATAACACCTACTCTAGTCTATAACACCTACTGTAGTCTATAACACTTGCTCTAGTCTATAACACCTACTCTAGTCTATAACACCTGGTCTAGTCTATAACACCTGGTCTAGTCTATAACACCTGGTCTCTAGTCTATAACACCTACTCTCTAGTCTATAACACCTACTCTAGTCTATAACACCTGCTCTCTAGTCTATAACACCTGCTCTCTAGTCTATAACACCTACTCTAGTCTATAACATCTGGTCTAGTCTATAACACCTACTCTAGTCTATAACACCTGGTCTAGTCTATAACACCTACTCTCTAGTCTATAACACCTGCTCTCTAGTCTATAACACCTGCTCTAGTCTATAACACCTACTCTAGTCTATAACACCTGGTCTAGTCTATAACACCTGGTCTAGTCTATAACACCTACTCTCTAGTCTATAACACTTGCTCTAGTCTATAACACCTGCTCTGGTCTATAACACCTACTCTAGTCTATAACACCTGGTCTAGTCTATAACACCTACTCTAGTCTATAACACCTGGTCTAGTCTATAACACCTACTCTAGTCTATAACACCTGGTCTAGTCTATAACACCTACTCTAGTCTATAACACCTACTCTCTAGTCTATAACACCTGCTCTAGTCTATAACACCTGCTCTAGTCTATAACACCTACTCTAGTCTATAACACCTGGACTCTAGTCTATAACACCCACACTAGTCTATAACACCTACTCTAGTCTATAACACCTACTGTAGTCTATAACACCTGCTCTCTAGTCTATAACACCTACTCTAGTCTATAACACCTGCTCTCTAGTCTATAACACCTGGTCTAGTCTATAACACCTGGTCTAGTCTATAACACCTGGTCTAGTCTATAACACCTGGTCTAGTCTATAACACCCACACTAGTCTATAACACCTGGTCTAGTCTATAACACCTGGTCTAGTCTATAACACCTGGTCTAGTCTAACACCTGCTCTCTAGTCTATAACACCTTCTTTAGTCTTTAACACCTACTCTAGTCTATAACACCTGCTCTCTAGTCTATAACACCTACTCTAGTCTATAACACCTGCTCTAGTCTATAACACCTACTCTAGTCTATAACACCTGGTCTCTAGTCTATAACACCTACTCTGGTCTATAACACCTGGTCTAGTCTATAACACCTGGTCTAGTCTATAACACCTGGTCTAGTCTATAACACCTACTCTCTAGTCTATAACACCTGCTCTCTAGTCTATAACACCTGCTCTAGTCTATAACACCTGCTCTAGTCTATAACACCTACTCTAGTCTATAACACCTGCTCTAGTCTATAACACCTGGTCTAGTCTATAACACTTGCTCTAGTCTATAACACCTGCTCTGGTCTATAACACCTACTCTAGTCTATAACACCTGGTCTAGTCTATAACACCTACTCTAGTCTATAACACCTGGTCTAGTCTATAACACCTACTCTAGTCTATAACACCTGCTCTCTAGTCTACAACACCCACTCTAGTCTATAACACCTACTCTCTAGTCTATAACACCTGCTCTCTAGTCTATAACACCTGCTCTAGTCTATAACACCTGGTCTAGTCTATAACACCTGCTTTACATTGTCTTCATTAGAGTGTGTCTCTCCTACGTGTCGCTCGTCTTGTAGGATTTTTTGTAAATTAATAATTTTTGGGAAGATTAACTCTGACTCTTTTGAGGATGAAAGGGGATTCAGTGGGCGATGTCACCTTGGTAACATTTTCCAAAGTTAGGACAGCATATTGTAGCCAGACTTCTTTCTAGCTATCCCATGAGTGTTTACGAGTTATCAGCTCAGTGCTGACGGCCATCGCGCTGAAGTAAGACAATGAACTGCTCTTTAGTCTAAATATAAATGATGTCATCCCTAAAGAGCACGGATATGAATGATGTCATCCCTGAAGAGCACAGATATGAATGATGTCATCCCTGAAGAGCACAGATATGAATGATGTCATCTCTCTGTTTTCCCCAGTGCTGTACAGTCTGAGGAAAACATAAATCAGTGATGTCGTCGCTCTGTTTTTTTATTGACAATAATGGACAGCAAATAGCATTGTACAGTTTACATTCACCTATAGGTGTTCAATAGCAGTGTACAGTATACATTCACCTATAGGTGTTCAATAGCATTGTACAGTTTACATTCACCTATAGGTGTTCAATAGCAGTGTACAGTATACATTCACCTATAGGTGTTCAATAGCATTGTACAGTATACATTCACCTATAGGTGTTCAATAGCATTGTACAGTTTACATTCACCTATAGGTGTTCAATAGCAGTGTACAGTTTACATTCACCTATAGGTGTTCAATAGCAGTGTACAGTATACATTCACCTATAGGTGTTCAATAGCAGTGTACAGTATACATTCACCTATAGGTGTTCAATAGCAGTGTACAGTATACATTCACCTATAGGTGTTCAATAGCAGTGTACAGTATACATTCACCTATAGGTGTGCAATAGCAGTGTACAGTATACATTCACCTATAGGTGTTCAATAGCAGTGTACAGTATACATTCACCTATAGGTGTTCAATAGCAGTGTACAGTATACATTCACCTATAGGTGTTCAATAGCAGTGTATAGTATACATTCACCTATAGGTGTTCAATAGCAGTGTACATTTCACACACATGCCATTACATGAATTACATTTTTATGTAAAGGCATCTGAAAATATGTAAAGATTCTGGCTACTTTCACAAGGTAATTTTTACCTCCATCTTCTGAAAAAAAAAGAAACCCTTTACCTAGCTTCCTTTCCATCTATCTCCACATTAGATCCATATCACCAGAACCAGAATAGACTCCAGTATGAGCCAGTCCTCTGGGGGCTCTAAATTACATTGACTACTTTCAGAATGGTCTTGTTTTATTGCATATTCTGTCATTAAGTTTAATGTCAAAGTGATCATGGTTATATTTATCATATAGGGTGGGGAATAAGACTGGTGTCAGAGCAATAAAAAAGTAGGAGAACTAGCATATTGATGGATGGAAGAGAGAAGGAGAGAGAGAGAGAGCGAGAGGGGGGGAGAGACAGAGAGAGAAAGAAAGAGAGAGAGAAAGGGGGGGAGAGAGAGAGAGAGACAGAGAGAGAGAGACAGAGAGAAAGACAGAGAGGCAGAGAGAGAGACAGAGAGAAAGAAAGAGAGAGACAGAGAGAGAGAGAGAAAGAGAGACAGGTGCATTGGTGCATAGGTGCATTGTTTATTTCACTTTTGTATATTATCTACCTCACTTGCTTTGGCAATGTTAACATATGTTTCCCATGCCAATAAAGCCCCTTGAATTGAATTGACAGAGCGAGAGAGAGAGAGACAGAGAGACAGAGAGAGAGAGAGAGAGAGAGAGGAGACTGACTAACCCCATTAATTTACTCTGACTTAATGCCTTCTTTATTGTTTAATTTCAACTGTCTTTGATGTAATTATAACGTAATCATGTTTCTAAAGGATTTAGTCTTTGTACCTCCTGTGCCACATATGAAACACGCTAAAACTCATATCTTATACAATACTTGTAACAACAGCATCAAGAAAGCACCGAATTTGTTCACCTGATGAACACTTGAGAAAGTTTGAAAATCGCATGACACCCTCCCCCCTCCTCTTTACAATGACAAACACTTGTTCACATCTCTAGAATCTTTCTCAATGCTTTCTGCTGTCTGACAGGTGTGAGAACAGACTGCTGTTAGCCTGTAATTGGTGTGGCAGCAGTTTGTCAGCTCCATGGATAAATTGGATCCAATGTACTTTTGTCTTTCACATGTTTCCAGTAGAAGGAAGGGATTCTCTAGGGGCATTGCAATCCCTCATGCTCGGAGATGGGCGATGCCTGAAAGCTGTTCACCTAACACCAATCTTTGAAAGAAAAATGTGGACGTTTTCACCTCCATGTACAAAATTAGAACCTGTGGAGTCAATTCGTTTGGGAGATAAAGTGGGAGATAAAGTGGGAGGCCCTGTCAACTGAATTCTACAGTAAAGACAAAAGGATCATTTAACCAAATTGGTATTTTATTCTCAAGTTCTTTAATACTTAAAAGTCAAAAGCACCTCACACCACCTTTAGACTACGCATCACCTAACCCTTATCCTACAATCTAACCATTATCCCATAATCTAACCCTTACCCTACAATCTAACCTTTATCCTACAATCTAACCCTTACCTTACAATCTAGCCCTTATCCTACAATCTAACCCTTATCCCATAATCTAACCCTTACCCTATAATCTAAACCTTTACCCTACAATCTAACCCTTATCCCTACAATCTAACATTTACCCTACAATCTAACCCTTACCCTACAATCTAACCCTTACCCCATCATCTAACCCTTATCCTACAATCTAACCCTTACCCTACAATCTAACCCTTACGCTACAATCTAACCCTTACCCTACAATCTAACCCTTACCCCATCATCTAACCCTTACCCTACAATCTAACCCTTATCCCATCATCTAACCCTTACCCTACAATCTAACCCTTACCCCTACAATCTAACCCTTACACTTCAATCTAACCCTTATCCCTACAATCTAACCTTTACCCTACAATCTAACCTTTACCCTACAATCTAACCCTCACCCTACAATCTAACCCTTATCCTACAATCTAACCTTTACCCTACATTCTAACCTTTACCCTACAATCTAACCCTTACCCTACAATCTAACCCTTACCCTACAATCTAACCCTTACCCTACAATCTAACCCTTACCCTACAATCTAACCCTTATCCTACAATCTAACCCTTACCCCTACAATTTACATTTACATTTACATTTAAGTCATTTAGCAGACGCTCTTATCCAGAGCGACTTACAAATTGGTGCATTCACCTTATGATATCCAGTGGAACAACCACTTTACAATAGTGCATCTAAATCTTTTAAGGGGGGGTTAGAAGGATTACTTTATCCTATCCTAGGTATTCCTTAAAGAGGTGGGGTTTCAGGTGTCTCCGGAAGGTGGTGATTGACTCCGCTGTCCTGGCGTCGTGAGGGAGCTTGTTCCACCATTGGGGTGCCAGAGCAGCGAACAGTTTTGACTGGGCTGAGCGGGAACTGTGCTTCCTCAGAGGTAGGGGGGCCAGCAGGCCAGAGGTGGATGAACGCAGTGCCCTTGTTTGGGTGTAGGGCCTGATCAGAGCCTGAAGGTATGGAGGTGCCGTTCCCTTCACAGCTCCGTAGGCAATCACCATGGTCTTGTAGAGGATGCGAGCTTCAACTGGAAGCCAGTGGAGAGAGCGGAGGAGCGGGGTGACGTGAGAGAACTTGGGAAGGTTGAACACCAGACGGGCTGCGGCGTTCTGGATGAGTTGTAGGGGTTTAATGGCACAGGCAGGGAGCCCAGCCAACAGCGAGTTGCAGTAATCCAGACGGGAGATGACAAGTGCCTGGATTAGGACCTGCGCCGCTTCCTGTGTGAGGCAGGGTCGTACTCTGCGAATGTTGTAGAGCATGAACCTACAGGATCGGGTCACCGCCTTGATGTTAGTGGAGAACGACAGGGTGTTGTCCAGGATCACGCCAAGGTTCTTAGCACTCTGGGAGGAGGACACAAGGGAGTTGTCAACTGTGATGGCGAGATCATGGAACGGGCAGTCCTTCCCCGGGAGGAAGAGCAGCTCCGTCTTGCCGAGGTTCAGCTTGAGGTGGTGATCCGTCATCCACACTGATATGTCTGACAGACATGCAGAGATGCGATTCGCCGCCTGGTTATCAGAAGGGGGAAAGGAGAAGATTAATTGTGTGTCGTCTGCATAGCAATGATAGGAGAGACCATGTGAGGATATGACAGAGCCAAGTGACTTGGTGTATAGCGAGAATAGGAGAGGGCCTAGAACAGAGCCCTGGGGGACACCAGTGGTGAGAGCGCATGGTGCGGAGACAGATTCTCGCCACGCCACCTGGTAGGAGCGACCTGTCAGGTAGGACGCAATCCAAGCGTGGGCCGCGCCGGGAGATGCCCAACCCGGAGAGGATGGAGAGGAGGATCTGATGGTTCACAGTATCAAAGGCAGCAGATAGGTCTAGAAGGATGAGAGCAGAGGAGAGAGAGTTAGCTTTAGCAGTGCGGAGAGCCTCCGTGACACAGAGAAGAGCAGTCTCAGTTGAATGCCCAGTCTTGAAACCTGACTGATTAGGATCAAGAAGGTCATTCTGAGAGAGATAGCAGGAGAGCTGGCCAAGGACGGCACGTTCAAGAGTTTTGGAGAGAAAAGAAAGAAGGGATACTGGTCTGTAGTTGTTGACAATCTAACCCTTACCCTACAATCTAACCCTTAACTTACAATCTAAACCTTAACTTTACAATCTAACCCTTACCCTTCAATCTAACCCTTACCCTACAATCTAACCCTTACCCTACAATCTAACCCGTATCCCATCATATAACCCTTACCCTACAATCTAACCCTTATCCTACAATCTAACCCTCACCCTACAATCTAACCCTTACCCTACAATCTAACCCTTACCCTACAATCTAACCCTTATCCTACAATCTAACCCTTATCCTACAATCTAACCCTTACCTTACAATCTAACCCTTACCCTACGATCTAACCCTTACCCTACGATCTAACCCTTACCCTGCAATCTAATCCTTACCCTATCATCTAACCCTTACCCTATAATCCAACCCTTGCCCCATCCTCTAGCCCTTACCTACAATCTAAACCTTACCCTACACATCTAACCCTTACACTACAATCTAACCCTTATCCCATCATCTAACCCTTACCCTACAATCTAACCCTTACCCTACAATCTAACCCTTACCCTACAATCTAACCCTTATCCCATAATCTAACCCTTACCCTACAATCTAACCCTTACCTTACAATCTAGCCTTTACCCTACAATCTACCCCTTATCCTACAATCTAGCCCTTACCCTACAATATAACCCTTACCCTACAATCTACCCCTTACCCTACAATCTAACCCTTATCCTACAATCTAACCCTTACCCCATCATCTAACCCTTACCAATACAATCTAACCGTTACCTTACAATCCTAACCCTTATCCCATCATCTAACCCTTACCCTACAATCTAACCCGCCTACCCTACAATCTAACCCTTACCCTACAATCTAACCCTTACCCTACAATCTAACCCTTATCCCGTCATCTAACCCTTACCCTACAATCTAACCCTAACCCTACAATCTAACCCTTACCCTACAATCTAACCCTTACCCTACAATCTAACCCTTACCCTACATCTAACCCTTATCCTATCATCTAACCCTTACCCTACAATCCTAACCCTTACCCTACAATCTAACCCTTGCCTTACAATCTAGCCTTTACCCTACAATCCAAACCTTATCCTACAATCTAGCCCTTACCCTACAATATAAACCTTACCCTACAATCTACCACTTATCCTACAATCTAACCCTTATCCCAGCATCTAACCCTTACCCTACAATCTAACCCTTACCCTACAATCTAACCCTTACCCCATCATCTAACCCTTATCCCATCATCTACCCCTTACCCTACAATCTAACCCTTACCCTACAATCTAACCCTTACCCCATCATCTAACCCTTAACCCATCATCTAACCCTTATCCCATCACATCTAACCCTTACCCTACAATCTAACCCTTACGGCTACAATCCTAACCCTTACCCTACAATCTAACCCTTACCCCTACAATCTAAACCTTACACTTCAATCTAACCCTTATCCCTACAATCTAACCTTTACCCTACAATCTAACCTTTACCCTACAATCTAACCCTCACCCTACAATCTAACCCTTATCCTACAATCTAACCTTTACCCTACATTCTAACCTTTACCCTACAATCTAACCCTTACCCTACAATCTAACCCTTACCCCATCATCTAACCCTTATCCCATCATCTACCCCTTACCCTACAATCTAACCCTTACCCTACAATCTAACCCTTACCCCATCATCTAACCCTTATCCCATCATCTAACCCATATCCTGCAATCTAACCCTTACCCTACAATCCAACCCTTACGCTACAATCTAACCCTTACCCTACAATCTAACCCTTACCCCTACAATCTAACCCTTACACTTCAATCTAACCCTTATCCCTACAATCTAACCCTTATCCTACAATCTAACCCTTACACTACAATCTAACCCTTATCCTACAATCTAACCCTTACCCCATCATCTAACCCTTGCCCATCATCTAACCCTTACCTACAATCTAACCCTTGTCCCTACAATCTAACCCTTACCCCATCATCTAACCCTTACCCTACAATCCAACCCTTATCCTACAATCTAACCCTTGCCCCATATCTAACCCTTACACCATCATCTAACCCTTATCCCATCATCTAACCCTTACCCTACAATCTAACCCTTACCCTACAATCTAACCCTTACCCTACAATCTAACCCTTACCCCATCATCTAACCCTAACCCTACAATCTAACCCTTACCCTACAATCCTAACCCTTACCCTGACAATCTAACCTTTACCCTACAATCTAAACCTTACCCTACAATCTAGCCCTTACCCTACAATATAACCCTTACCCCACAATCTACCACTTATCCTACAATCTAACCCTTACCCCAGCATCTAACCCTTACCCTACAATCTAACCCTTACCCCATCATCTAACCCTTACCCCTTCATCTAACCCTTATCCTACAATCTAACCCTTATCCCATCATCTAACCCTTACCCTACAATCTAACCCTTACGCTACAATCTAACCCTTACCCTACAATCTAACCCTTACCCCTACAATCTAAACCTTACACTTCAATCTAACCCTTATCCCTACAATCTAACCTTTACCCTACAATCTAACCTTTACCCTACAATCTAACCCTCACCCTACAATCTAACCCTTATCCTACAATCTAACCTTTACCCTACATTCTAACCTTTACCCTACAATCTAACCCTTACCCTACAATCTAACCCTTACCCCATCATCTAACCCTTATCCCATCATCTACCCCTTACCCTACAATCTAACCCCTTACCCTACAATCTAACCCTTACCCCATCATCTAACCCTTGTCCCATCATCTAACCCATATCCTGCAATCTAACCCTTACCCTACAATCTAACCCTTACGCTACAATCTAACCCTTACCCTACAATCTAACCCTTACCCCTACAATCTAACCCTTACACTTCAATCTAACCCTTATCCCTACAATCTAACCCTTATCCTACAATCTAACCCCTTACACTACAATCTAACCCTTATCCTACAATCTAACCCTTACCCCATCATCTAACCCTTACCCTTACAATCTAACCGTTACCTTACAATCTAACCCTTATCCCATCATCTAACCCTTACCCTACAATCTAACCCTTACCCTACAATCTAACCCTTACCCTACAATCTAACCCTTACCCCATCATCTAACCCTTATCCCATCATCTAACCCTTACCCTACAATCTAACCCTAACCCTACAATCCCAACCCTTACCCTACAATCCAACCCTTACCCCATCATCTAACCCTAACCCTACAATCTAACCCTTACCCTACAATCTAACCCTTACCCTACAATCTAACCCTTACCCTACAATCTAACCCTTACCCTACAATCTAACCCTTATCCCATAATCTAACCCTTATCCCATAATCTAACCCTTACCCTACAATCTAACCTTTACCCTACAATCGAACCTTTACCCTACAATCTAACCCGTACCCCTTCATCTAACCCTTATCCTACAATCTAACCCTTACCCTACAATTTAACCCTTACCCCTACAATCTAACCCTTACCCTACAATCAAACCCTTATCCTTACAATCTAATCTTTACCCTACAATCTAACCCTAATCCTAGAATCTAACCCTTACCCCTACAATCTAACCCTTACCCTACAATCTAACCTTTACCCTGCAATCTAACCTTTACCCTACAATCTAACCCTTACCCTACAATCTAACCCTTATCCCTACAATCTAACATTTACCCTACAATCTAACCCTTATCCTACAATCTAACCCTTATCCTACAATCTAACCCTTACCCTACAATTTAACCATTACCCCATCATCTAACACTTACCCCATCATCTAACCCTTACCCTACAATCTAACCCTTACCCTATCATCTAACCCTTACCCTATAATCCAACCCTTATTCTACAATCTAACCCTTTCCCCATCATCTAACCCTTACACTACAATCTAACCCTTATCCCATCATCTAACCCTTACCTTACAATCTAACCCTGAACTTACAATCGAACCCTTAACTTACAATCTAACCCTTACCCTACAATCTAACCCTTACCCTACAATCTAACCCTTACCCTACAATCCAACCCTTATCCTATCATCTAACCCTTACCCTACAATCTAACCCTTACCCTACAATCTAACCCTTACCATAAAATCTAGCCTTTACCCTACAATCTAAACCTTATCCTACAATCTAGCCCTTACCCTACAATATAAACCTTACCCTACAATCTACCACTTATCCTACAATCCAACCCTTATCCCAGCATCTAACCCTTACCCTACAATCTAACCCCTTACCCTACAATCTAACCCTTACCCCATCATCTAACCCTTATCCCATCATCTACCCCTTACCCTACAATCTAACCCTTACCCTACAATCTAACCCTTACCCCATCATCTAACCCTTATCCCATCATCTAACCCTTATCCTACAATCTAACCCTTACCCTACAATCTAACCCTTACGCTACAATCTAACCCTTACCCTACAATCTAACCCTTACCCTACAATCTAACCCTTACCCCTACAATCTAACCCTTACACTTCAATCTAACCCTTATCCCTACAATCTAACCTTTACCCTACAATCTAACCTTTACCCTACAATCTAACCCTCACCCTACAATCTAACCCTTATCCTACAATCTAACCTTTACCCTACATTCTAACCTTTACCCTACAATCTAACCTCTTGAGCATCTGATCCCGTTAGCGGGATCAAAATCCAAGCGAAAAAATCATATCGCCAATTAGCATTAAAAAATTATCATAATTTTTTACAAAAATAAAAAATATATATTTTTTTTTTATAGATACACCTCTCCTGAATCGACCCACGTCGTCCGATTTCAAAAAGGTTTTACAGGAAAAGCAAATCATTAGATTATATTAGATGAGTCCATCGTAAAAAGCAGCTTCATAGCCATTTTCCGACCAACCACTTCCATCACATATTATCAATAAACAGCTAAATGTAGCACTAACCTTTTACAAACTTCATCAGATGGCACCCCTAGGACATCATGTTATACAATGCATGCATTCTTTTGTTCAATAAAGGTCATATTTATATATAAAAACAGCATTTTACATCTCTGTCTGACGTTGACTACCTAATTTCCCCTTAAAAGCGTCCCGGTAAACAATGCTACGTTTCAATAAATTGCTATACTATAACGATTTTTTAAATGTATATTGTCAATCTAACATTTATAGATGAATATCTCTTGAGAACACCCGTCATACCAGATTTTAAATTAACTTTACTGGGTAATCACACTTTGCGATAAAAGGAGATGCGATACTCAGAAAATCAGCTAATATACAGTGCTCGGCGCCATCTTGGAAGCAACAGTATGAACCATCTCATCTTCTATAATATTGTCAATAATCGCCTACCTTTAGTTGTCTTCATCAGAAAGCATCCCAGGTCCACAACAGATGTATTTTTCGGTCAAAAAGTCCATACTTCACGTTCCATTAGCCTGATGTTGGTAGCGCGTCCTATGGCTCTCTCCAAACGCAGCTCTGCACTTCATAATGAAAGCAATCCTCGCGCATGTAGGTTCGTTCAAACATGTCAAACGTTGTATAAAATAAATGTTCAGGGCCTCTAACACCAAGAGAGCCAATAAGATTCGAGGGGATGATGTCATGGCCTTTAAAACCGTTTCCAAAGGTGGGGGCAGACATGCCGCCGGCGTCATAATGGTGATGGCCCATCCCCTGTGACCAATTTCAAACTCCTGTCATTCACTGAGTTTTGACTCTATAAGGCTCAAACCACTGTGAAAGGACTGGCGACATCTAGTGGAAGCAATAGGAAGTGCCAAAATATTCCTAAACCCCTGTGTTTTTCAATGGGATAGGTTTAAAGTCAATACAACACATCAGGTATCCACTTCCTGTCAGAAAATGTCTCAGGGTTTTGCCTGCCAAATGAGTTCTGTTATACTCACAGACACCATTCAAACAGTTTTAGAAACTTTAGAGTGTTTTCTATCCATATATAATAAGTATATGCATGCCCTATCTTCTGAGTTTGATTAGTAGGCCGTTGAAAATGGGAACGATTTTTTCAAAATGCGCTGTGGCGCCCCTATCCTAGGGTATCCTCAAGAGGCCCTTACCCTACAATCTAACCCTTTACCCCATCATCTAACCCTTATCCCATCATCTACCCCTTACCCTACAATCTAACCCTTACCCTACAATCTAACCCTTACCCTACAATCTAACCCTTACCCCATCATCTAACCCTTATCCCATCATCTAACCCATATCCTGCAATCTAACCCTTACCCTACAATCTAACCCTTACGCTACAATCTAACCCTTACGCTACAATCTAACCCTTACCCCTACAATCTAACCCTTACACTTCAATCTAACCCTTATCCCTACAATCTAACCCTTATCCTACAATCTAACCCTTACACTACAATCTAACCCTTATCCTACAATCTAACCCTTACCCCATCATCTAACCCTTACCCTTACAATCTAACCGTTACCTTACAATCTAACCCTTATCCCATCATCTAACCCTTACCCTACAATCTAACCCTTACCCTACAATCTAACCCTTACCCTACAATCTAACCCTTACCCCATCATCTAACCTTTATCCCATCATCTAACCCTTACCCTACAATCTAACCCTAACCCTACAATCTAACCCTTACCCTACAATCTAACCCTTACCCCATCATCTAACCCTAACCCTACAATCTAACCCTTACCCTACAATCTAACCCTTACCCTACAATCTAACCCTTACCCTACAATCTAACCCTTATCCCATAATCTAACCCTTACCCTACAATCTAACCTTTACCCTACAATCCTAACCCTTACCCTATAATCTAACCCGTACCCTTCATCTAACCCTTATCCTACAATCTAACCTTTACCCTACAATCTAACCCTTACCCTACAATTTAACCCTTACCCCTACAATCTAACCCTTACCCTACAATCAAACCCCTATCCCTACAATCTAATCTTTACCCTACAATCTAACCCTAATCCTACAATCTAACCCTTACCCCTACAATCTAACCCTTACCCTACAATCTAACCTTTACCCTGCAATCTAACCTTTACCCTACAATCTAACCCTTACCCTACAATCTAACCATTATCCCTACAATCTAACCTTTACCCTATATTCTAACATTTACCCTACAATCTAACCCTTATCCTACAATCTAACCCTTACCCTACAATTTAACCATTACCCCATCATCTAACACTTACCCCATCATCTAACCCTTACCCTTAAATCTAACCCTTACCCTATCATCTAACCCTTACCCTATAATCCAACCCTTATTCTACAATCTAACCCTTTCCCCATCATCTAACCCTTACACTACAATCTAACCCTCATCCCATCATCTAACCCTTACCTTACAATCTAACCCTGAACTTACAATCTAACCCTTAACTTACAATCTAACCCTTACCCTACAATCTAACCCTTATCCCATCATCTAACCCTTACCCTACAATCTAACCCTTACCCTACAATCTAACCCTTACCTTACAATCTAGCCTTTAGCCTACAATCTAAACCTTATCCTACAATCTAGCCCTTACCCTACAATATAACCCTTATCCTACAATCTAACCCTTACCCTACAATCTACCCCTTATCCTACAATCTAACCCTTATCCCAGCATCTAACCCTTACCCTACAATCTAACCCTTACCCTACAATCTAACCCTTACCCCATCATCTAACCCTTATCCCATCATCTACCCCTTACCCTACAATCTAACCCTTACACTACAATCTAACCCTTACCCCATCATCTAACCCTTATCCCATCATCTAACCCTTACCCTACAATCTAACCCTAACCCTACAATCTAACCCTTACTCTACAATCTAACCCCTTACCCCATAATCTAAACCCTGAGCCTACAATCTAACCCTTACCCCGTAATCCAACCCTTACCCTACAATCTAACCCTTACCCTACAATCTAACCCCTTACCCTACAATCGAACCCTTATCCTACAATCTAACCCTTACCCTACAATCTAACCCTTATCCCATCATCTAACCCTTACCCTACAATCTAACCCTTACCCTACAATCTAACCCTTATCCCATCATCTAACCCTTACACTACAATCTAACCCTTACCCTACAATCTAACCCTTACCCCTACAATCTCACCCTTACCCTACAATCTAACCCTTACCTTACAATCTAACCCTTATCCCATCATCTAACCCTTACCATACAATCTAACCCTTACCTTACAATCTAACCCTTACCCTACAATCTAACCCTTACTCTACAATCTAACCCTTACCCTACAATCTAACCCTTATTCCATCATCTAACCCTTACCCTACAATCTAACCCTTACCTTACAATCTAACCCTTACCTTACAATCTAACACTTACCCCATCATCTAACCCTTACCCTACAATCTAACCCTTATCCCATCATCTAACCCTTATCCCATCATCTAACCCTTATCCCATCATCTAACCCTTACCCTACAATCGAACCCTTATCCCATCATCTAACCCTTACCCTACAATCTAACCCTTACCCTACAATCTAACCCTTATCCTACAATCTAACCCTTACCCTACAATCTAACCCTTACCCTACAATCTAACCCTTACCCGACAATCTAACCTTTACCTTACAATCTAACCCTACCTACAATCTAACCTACCTACAATCTAACCCTTATCCTTCAATCTAACCCTTACCCGTACAATCTAACCCTTACCCTACAATCTAACCCCTTACCCTACAATCTAACCCTTACCCTACAATCTAACCCTTAGCCTACCATCTAACCCTTATCCTTCAATCCTAACCCTTACCCTACAATCTTAACCCTTACCCTACAATCTAACCCTTACCTTACAATCTAACCCTTACCCTACAATCTAACCCTTACCCTACAATCTAACCCTTACCCTACAATCTAACCCTTACCCCCGTCATCCTAACCCTTGTCCGACAATCTAACCCTTACCCCTTACAATCTAACCCTTACCCTTACAATCTAACCCTTGCCCTACAATCCAACCCTTACCCTACAATCTAACTCTTACCCTACAATCTAACCCTTACCCTACAATCCTAACCATTACCCTACAATCTAACCCTTACCCTACAATCTAACCCTTACCCCATAATCTAACCCTTACCCTACAATCCTAACCCTTACCCTACAATCTAACCCTTACCCTACTATCGAACCCTTATCCTACAATCTAACCCTTACCCTACAATCTAACCCTTATCCCATCATCTAACCCTTACCCTACAATTTAACCCTTACCCTACAATCCTAACCCTTATCCCATCATCTAACCCTTACCCTACAATCTAACCCTTACCCTACAATCTAACCCTTACCCCTACAATCTCACCCTTACCCTACAATCTAACCCTTACCTTACAATCTAACCCTTATCCCATCATCTAACCCTTACCATACAATCTCACCCTTACCTTACAATCTAACCCTTACCCTACAATCTAACCCTTACTCTACAATCTTACCCTTACCCTACAATCTAACCCTTATCCCATCATCTAACCCTTATCCCATCATCTAACCCTTACCCTACAATCTAACCCTTATCCCATCATCTAACCCTTATCCCATCATCTAACCCTTAGCCTACCATCTAACCCTTAGCCTACCATCTAACCCTTAGCCTACCATCTAACCCTTACCCTACAATCTAACCCTTACCCTACAATCTAACCCTTACCCTACAATCTAACCCTTACCCTACAATCTAACCCTTACCCTACAATCTAACCCTTACCCTACAATCTAACCCTTACCTTACAATCTAACCCTTACCCTACAATCTAACCCTTACCCTACAATCTAACCCTTACCCCTACAATCTAACCCTTACCCCGTCATCTAACCCTTGTCCGACAATCTAACCCTTACCCTTACAATCTAACCCTTACCCTTACAATCTAATCCTTACCCTACAATCTAACCCCTTACCCTACAATCTAACCCTTACCCTACAATCTAACCATTACCCTACAATCTAACCCTTACCCCACAATCTAACTCTTACCCCTACAATCTAACCCTTAGCCTACCATCTAACCCTTACCCCATCATCTAACCCTTATCCTACAATCTAACCCTTACCCTACAATCTAACCCTAACCCCATCATCTCTGGCCCCTCATCTTGTTCCCTATACCCCCCAATCTGGTCTCTTAATCATTGCCATCTGAACCTTGATATTGACTAGGACCCATCAAGCCCCTGAGAGGGAGCATTTTGGGACCTATGCCACATTCCCCTTCTGTGTCAGCTCTGCTCTGTGGTGTCAGCCCTGAGCCCTCAGCCTTAAGCCCTATGCTCCTGGGGGGACGACAGGGGTCCCTACTCTTGTCTGGTCTGTGGTCTGAGCCCTCAGCCCCCAGCCAGGAGGCAGTGGACATCAAGTCCCAGAGAGGGAGCAGCTTGTCATTTAAGTCACAGCCTCTGGTCTCCTATCCCCAGCCAGGAGGCAGTGGACCTCGGTGACGACAGGGTCTCTGCTCTTGTCTCTGCCTGGTCTTTGGCCCCAGCCCCCAGCTCTCAGAGCCCAGCCAAGAGGCAGGCGACCTCAGGGACGACAGGGTCTCTGCCTGGTCTATGGCCCCAGCCCCCAGCCTGTAGGCTGCAGACATACAGGCCTCAGGGAGGACAGAGGGCCCTGTGATGCCTCTCTGCTGTCAGACCAAGCGACACAGGTGACATGGTGGTCCCCAAGGCAGTCACTTCTCACTGTTTATGTATGGTTCTCTGTAATGGTGACAGGGTGACACACACACACACACACACACAAAGAAACAGCAGAAACCGATGGTCACCTCTCAGTGCTCTGGTTACCCCGGCCACGACACCGTGACCCAGACATGATATATCTCCCAGGGTGTCACTGTGACTGGACCCTGAAGGTCAACTTCAGTCCCGCTGTTCAATATGGATGTACCACATGATGCGTGTGACGCATGTTAAAATGTTCCACAGTGGAACTAAACGTCCCTCAAACAGGTTGATGTAAGGATGAGGAATTTTTGAAAGTTAACATTTTCTTTTGTATTTATCTGGGTTAGATACACAGGCTTATAAAGGCCCTTTTTCGTTAGCAGAATTAGGAGACAGTCAGTCTTAATTGTATATTTATTTCTAAGTAAACAACAATGTCCTAGAATTGACTAATATATCTTGTGTTTATACTCTGAGAACCTGATCTAATCTCTCTGTGTGTATGACAACACCTCCAACCCCTATCCCAGGTGTCTCGGTGTAGTCCTGTAAAAAGCCCTACAACCTTGAAAACGGACAGATGTTCAAACTAACTCAGCTCAACTTCAGGAATCAGAGTTTGACACTAAACAATGATCTGTTGTCAATGGGCTGCAGGGTAAAGTGTTGACACTGGGGAATCATTAACGGTGCTCTGCTGCCTGGCGGCGGCTCCCTGGATAAGATAAGGCTCATCGGGAACACCTGGTTAAACATGCATATGAATCAATACATTTCATATATGACATGCTGAATGGTGAATGTAGGCGACCATCTGTCCCTTTGCAATGAATAACACAAAGTTGTAAATGATTAAGAGTAATGGTTTTAATGAAAATGTAACAGTTTTTTTATTTTTTTAAACAAAATATAAGAATGTTTTCTATACTCTCTGAGGTGAATCCTAACTTAACATCCATGGGTAAAGGCCTAAAATATATAAATAATTGTTTTGTATCCCAAATACATCAATACAATGCATGAATTTTGCATATGTTAAGTCTGTATATGCTTTAGGATAGGACTTGTTATTTTTCCAATCAATGCTCATCATGACAAAGGTCTCTCTGTATGTGTGGAGACTTGCACAAAATGAGCAGTGGCATTTCCATGCAATATAACCATCTGGTGATATAGATAACATATCAGAAATCATCAAGCGTGTATCTGGCCAATCACATGGCTACACATTCCATGTATATGTCATCAATACGGGAAGTGACGTCGCTGATTGGCTACACATGCCGAGCTTAACTTTTCTCAGTGTATTGTACAAATTCAAAGCAGGTGAAGAGTATATTATTGAATCCGGGCTACACTGGTCAGGATTAATAAAAAAATAAAGATTAATAAAAATATAAAATAAAAGATTAATGGTCAAGAATTTATTTTTTTAAGTAAGCTAATTAATAAAATAATTGACTATGAAATCATAAATATGAATAATAAAAGTGACTAATAAGTCAATGTTCATATACTGTCATTGCTTTGACTACATGTTCATGTTTCTAAAGACATTGGAAACGTTGAGGTTTATTGTTGGAAGAACTGACCGTTTCCAGAACAGAGAATCCGAGCAGCTCGAGGCGCCGAACACCTGTTGCGATTAGACTGGCACGCGACCCATTCTAAGCACTCGCGTGGCAGCTGCGCAAACGTTAAACAAAAGTTGTAAAAGAAAGTTTGAATTGCATTGAAGATTTCTATTCAAATACACACGCACGGACGCGAGCATTGACGCTCGCTCTCTCTCTTTCTCTCTCTATCACATACGCTCACACACACACGCACACACGTTAAAATGAGAGGCTTTTATCCACGACACTACAGTCCACCCACCCCCCCAACGTGTGCTCAATGAAGCACCATAAAAAAAAGTGCAATCAACATACAAAAATATGCTCTTAAAACTGGTAAACTATTGAAACAGGATCTCTGCTTTTCAAGAGAAATACAAAAAGTCGTAATAGTCTTTTCTTTCCCTCTGATGGTGAATGGAACAATGCTGCCACAAGCCATCTGGTCAAGGAGTGGATAAAACACCCGACACCCCCTCAGCCAGGTGCAGGGCTGTAGCCCTGGTCCGACCTCGTCTGAACTGTCTCCATCTATTACTGTTATTATGTTCTATTAAGAGCAGAGAATAGGCTTAGGTTTCGTGGTTTGGGGGCCGGGTTAACCCATAGAAACAACATCTATAGAACAGTGTCGATTGCGAGTGTATAGGCTGCCACCCATGAGTTCACCAGTCAAATTGCCAGGGTTCGAGGTTTCAAGCCCTTTTCTAAATTCTATCGGTTCTATTTCTATGGGTAAGCGTCGAGCTCTTTGGTTTATGAGTTGCCACTCCATTTATATTCCAGTCATGCTCAATGAACCCACAAAACTGGAGCGCAATTACAGCTGCTTTAACTCGCTTTACTTGGATGCTGACAGATATCAGACCATATTAAGCACAATTGTGCTCAGTGACATGCGTATATCTACGTCTAATGTTGCTACTGGGTTGAACTATTACAATCGCTTTTTGTTTCTTCATCTGTAACGCCTCATTCCCTTGATTGGCTGTATCGGTACGTGTGTACTAGGCCTGCCTGTAATGAACAGCACAGTATGCTAAGGTTGATAGCCTACCTGTAATAATAATACCTTGAATGAATTTCACTTTATTGGCCTTTGGCAAAGTCGGACTGGTGATCAGAATTACAAAACACTCTCAGTAGTTACTGACTGTGCAGCAAAACAATGTTCGACAGACTGGCTGAGTGTCTGACTGAGTAACATTATGTAATTCATCTCTCCCACATATGTAAAGTCTGGGAGCGGAGCTGTGTCTGAATCGTTTCATAGGAGCTAACGCTGTCATTTAGCTCCGCGCTGCCATCTAGTGACACACACAAAACGCATCGCTGTTCCTCAGAAGTGGACTTGGCTGTTGTGTGATATTCGCCGTCTGCTTAATACCTGTGTAATATCCAAAACATTGTCAACAAAGGCTACTGGGGGTGATGTTTTAAGTCATTATAATATCTCTCTATTCTAGGGGTAAATGTGAGAACTCAGAATATTGTGTGTTCATGAAATGTTGTGTTTTGTTCCACTCAATGTTCGTGCGCTAAAGCGCTCATGCCATGCGTAAAAGCGCTTTCTCCAGTGTGTCTTATCACCACTCTCTCCGGTCTACCTTGGCCATTTCTATCTACAAAATAAAGTGTACTGTGTAGTCTCAGCTTGTACCTCCACTGCCTCTACCTCTCTTCTTTCTCCTCTCTCCTTTCTCCTCTCCGCCAGCTACAGCAGTGAGCGCGGGGCGTGCGTAATGTGACAAAGGAACGCCCGTGTTGTCCACGGCTCCACCCTCTCTCGGAGTCAGCCTGGTGAAAGTGGAGCCTGCTGAAGAATCTCTTCTCACCAGTACAACAACTAAACTGAGGGAGTCCGCATGCATGTGTCTAGACATTTCCCGTGTTTGCGAGCCGAGCTTGCACTGAATGCACTCGCGCTGGAAATAAAATGAGACTCACTGAACTGTTGAGTGACATTATGCCATGTTTGTTATTGTTATGAACCCGACGAACCTGTAGGGGCTATAAAAAAAATATAAGTATATCATTAAATACAAATGACTATGTTATAAACATCATATTACACCTCTGTATTATAGCAGGGTAAACCAGGATATGTTATTATACATTTGTATAATTACTCATATATAAATATATGCTAGAACCTATTTATATATTCTCTCAAACATTAGCCCGATATCATAATAGATCATTATAGTCCAAACAGGGTTAACAAGTTGTTCCACGCTTCCCTTTATGCAACAGTAGACCTATACTACTCTGAATGATATGATACATTAGACTGGTCTCCATACATACAGCAATACCTTAATGATATAGGTATGGCTGGTTGGTGTAGAAAAAGTCCAAAACATAAGTATGTCTCTTTAAAGCGAAGTTTGTCGTGTAAACTGGAATGAGGTCAGACATAAAGCTCCTCACTGCACGCGCTGATTATTATTAGATTCCTTTTTTTTGGACCAATGAGGAGAAAGTGGGCGTGGTTTTGGCACTAGACAGGGTAGAGACAGCCTCGGATTGGCTGAACTGGATCGCCGTTATATCTCTGGAAAAGGATAAAGCTGAACGGGGGAGAAATTAGAGGCTGCTGAAAGTTACCGAGTGCGCAGAAGAAAGGTGGATCCTAGTTCTAGTGAAACAAGCTTCTTCCCGCATGGTGCTCGGAAGGAAAAGCTATGCAGAAAAAGAGTTACCTTACTTTAGAAACTTTGAACATTTTCAGTGTCAGTGCGCTCACACAGCCACTCAGTTTGCTTTCCGCTGCTTACACGGCACATGTTTAAGTCCTACACGACTGCTAGGGTTGAATAGCTTAGGCTACATAAAGCATTGTCGGAGGAAAGAGAGTGGAAACGGGGGACACTTTTACACCGTTTGTTCTGTATCATATTACAGAGACTCGAAAAAGAACTTTTAACAAATCCAGCATTTTTAACGGCTACCAACGGATTCCTGTTGTTCCGGTTCGGCACATCTCAGGACTGACTTCTATTCACACAGCCAGCTAGAATTGTAAAATTAAATTAAAAAATAAACCTACTGTGTGGAACTGAACTGGAGAGCAAGCAGGCGCACTCTCATTGACATTTATAATCATGGTACAGAAGACAAGTAATGTGGAGAGCTCCGAGGCTGTGTTCGCGGGAGAGTCGTCGGATTCTGGAGCTATGGACCTGGACATGGCTTCCTCCCCGAGCCCCGGCTCCACGGCTTCTTCCGCGGGGGACGGCAAACTGAACCCCGCCTGGTGCAAAACACCCACCGGTCACATCAAGAGGCCGATGAACGCTTTCATGGTGTGGTCACAGATTGAAAGACGTAAAATTATGGAGCAGTCGCCGGACATGCACAACGCGGAAATATCCAAGAGACTGGGCAAGCGCTGGAAGCTGCTGAAAGACTGCGACAAGATCCCCTTCATACGAGAGGCGGAGCGGCTCAGACTCAAGCACATGGCGGACTACCCAGACTACAAGTACCGGCCCAGAAAGAAGGTCAAGTCCAGTAGCTCCAAACCGGGTGAGAAGGAGGGAAAGATCAGCGGTAGCAACTGTAACACCAGCATGAAACCATCTTCTAAAAAGAGTGGCTCAAAATCATCCAGCAAACCTCATAAAATAGTTTTTGGGAACAGCACCAAAACACCATCATTCCCAGAACAAGTAATCGGCACAGATCACCATTCTCTTTACAAATCCAAGTCTGTTTCTGCTGCCAAACAAATACCTGACAAGAAGAAGCGTATGTATGTGTTCGGGGGCAGCAGCCTGAGCCACAGTGTGAGCCCGTCTTCAGCAGCGGTGCCCGCCAGTCCCACGCTCAGCAGCTCGGCGGATTCCAGCGAACTACTCAGCCTGTACGAGGACGCCACAGCCAGCAGCAGGGAGGGCGGCGAGTCTCCCTCCAGCGCCTCGGAAGACTATACAAGCATGCGGGCGTCCTCCCCTACTCCCTCCGCTTCTCACTCCTCGTCCTCCTCCCAATCCTCTTCATCAGATGAGGAGTTTGAGGATGATCTACTGGACATTAACCCTAGCCCTGGTTTTGATAGCATGTCGCTGGGAAGCTTTGGGACCTCGGTTTTGGACAGAGACTTGGATTTTAATTTCGAGTCGGGCTCCGGTTCTCACTTTGAGTTTCCCGACTACTGCACCCCAGAGGTGAGCGAGATGATTTCAGGAGACTGGCTAGAGTCGACCATTTCTAATTTGGTGTTCACGTATTGAGCGAGAGAAATAGAGAACGAGAAAACCACAAGCAGGAAATGTTGTCTTACTATTCTGAGAAAAAAAAGGGATTCCGGTAAAGTGATTTTGTGTCATACCGTAACCTACCAAGGGTCCCTCCCGCCGAGAAAGAGACTGCAAGCCCCAAGCGCTGACTGTTGAACAAAGCGAAAGAATAACTTGCTTTTTATTTCAAGGATCAACTGTCGACTGTTATTATGAGACATGGCTACAAGTAAGCTGAAGTGTTGCCTCGACTGGACAGGAAGAGGAAGATATTGTTGCGCCCTGACTAGGAGTGATCGGGTCCTATTGAAAGAAACACTCGATCAGAACTGGAAAACTGTGATTGATTTGCACGATTATAATGATGGCGGGTTTAGGTCAGCTGTACTTTATTAATCAATGTTAGTTACTTAAAAGGGACATTTTGAGAAACGTTTTATGATCGCCAAGTGAACTTCATAAGACTCACAGAGGTACAGAAATAGGCTGGCTGTCGGGACAGTTTTTTGTTGTCATCGAGACAGATGGATTTATGAACCAGGTGGGTTGTTGACCTAAAAGTCAAACCTTTTTTTTTAAAGATAAACGCATGATGTTACCTGTCCTCTCTTTTACTGAGATGTATGTTAGACTGTCGAACAGTTGAAACTAGTGTTAGGGTTATTTAAATGGATAGATGGCGCTATGTTTGATTCCTTTCTACCTAAAAGGAACAAAAAAAAATCACCAGCTGTTTTAATTCTTAACTTCAGGATTCAAACGCAACTGAAATCTGTGCTGAACTTTATACACTTCTCTACGATTCAGGACCAAAATTATTTTATGTTTTTCTGATGTTATGTATAGAGAAATTCTCACCGATGTTTTTTCATCCTCGAATTTTTTTGTTGTTCATTTTTTCAGAGGACATTTTTATATGATGTATTTATATACTGGCCAAAACATTTTCAACGTAATTATGTTTTGGTTTTCTTGTACTGGTCTTGTTATGATGTTTTCCCTCACCGTCTGTTTCCTTCGCTGAAAGAAGGGCTAGACTTTTCACTTTTGATTTTTTATATTTAAATGTAGACTTTTGACACTTAAAGAGAGGAAACATTTGTTTATTTTGTCAGTGTATTTTTGTACAGATATATATCAAGGGGGTGTCAATCGGTGTATATCGCTGTTTGGATTTCCTAATTTTAAAGATCCAGGTGGCCGGTTATCTCATGAATCGGCCTTCTGTCCATGTTTACAGTATCAATCTGCAGGCTTCTTAAAGACACAGTACCACATTTCAATACCCCTTGTGAACATGCGCTTCAACACACACAGTATTTTGAGCAGCCACACTTCTGCATTTCGTTTTAGAATCTTGCCTAATAAAGAAAGATTGTAGCTTTAAATTACCAATTTCTTGGCGTTTTTATATCGACATTCGGGTTTAAAACCACTGGATGGAACAATATAAAATCATATAAAGCATATTCAAATTGCGTATTTGAGTTCCGCAAACAACAATTATGTAGACCTACTGCTTTTCTCATTGTATTTGAATACGTAATATTTTCTACTTGTTCGCTAACTCTAGTTAATTGTTTTAGTATCTTATGGCATGGTGAATGAATAGTATTTGTATATCAGATTCAGGTTATAGTGTTGTGTTTAAAAATAAAAAATAAAAAAAGAGAAGAAAAATTTGGAAAAAACGTGAAAACATCTTTGTACATTTGACTGTGTATCATAAGCAAAAAGATTGTGTGTTTTATGTGTAGTTAAGCTATACCATGACAGGCACTAGGACTGATCGCTTTCTACTATCTTTACTTACGTTTAAGGTGGTTGTTCAGGATTTTTTTTATATATATATATACAGTTTTAAATATATTAACTTTATTTTCATCCCATTTCTGTGCAATATGCTGTGTAGAATATTGTTTTTGTCTAATCATTGCCATAACAAAAGTTTTGAAAGGGGGGAAAAACTCATGCCAGCTAATCGTGTCAATTCACTGCCTGTCAGATTGTTGATAATCCTGTACATAACTTTTTTTTTTCAAGAAGGAAATAAAAATCAGCTGGAACTGAAACATATCCCTCGTCTCTGTCGACTCATTCTGTCTGATCTATAGACGATTCCTTTTAAATCAAAACACAACTTTAATGTATACATTGTTGTTTACAGTATACAGTCATTGTTATACTGTACTCCTCTCTGTTGATGCATTCTTGACTGATGTTTGTACATGTATAGAAATGCTGCTTTTAAAACCATGAAAACAGGGTGTACATTACTGCACACGCACATAATGTACACGTATACAAAACCTACTAGTGCATTAGAAGTGCTCCTTTAGGTAATGAAAATGGTGTACTGTACACTAGTCAGTGTAGGGCATTAGTGTGAAGGCTACAAGACCTTATTGGTAAGCTGTGCTTGTTTGTGATAGTTTATATGGGGAGTGATAACATGGAAGACCACACTTCACGCATTCTCACAGACATACTGTATAAGAAATAGAATTACCTTTATATGGTCTATAACATCAGTCCATGTATGAATATTTATTTTCATTTTTATTTAACCTTTATTTAACTAGGCAAGTCAGTTTAGAACAAATTCTTATTTACACATTCTACCCTAACTATCGTTACAAATATGTCTCCTTATAATCCTTGGGAGGTGATGTTCTAGTGGTATTACAAGGGTTATGATATTCAGCAGTCAGCATGTATTCACTTCCTAGCTCCATGTCTGTCTCCCAGACAGTGCCTCCCCTCCCCCTTCCCCAGACAGCACAGCGTATTAGCGTATGTGGGGGGATGGGGCCTGGCTGGCTGCATGCTGGCTACATGCAGGATGAGATATCCAAATCAGTACAGCAAACAAGCTGGGCCTGTATTCACATTCAACAGTCTCAGAGTAGGATCAGTTTGACCTTATAAGAGCACAATGAATAAGATGACATGTACGGGGGGTAACCTGATCCTAGAACAGCACTCCTTCTTCTGAGTGCTGATGAATACAGGCCCAGGCTTGTCTGATGAACACAACACTCTCTCTCAGTTTCTAACCTGTTATTTACTACTATATTAATAATGACGCACTAAAATGGTTGTGTTGAGTTCTAGAACCCTAATTAGAATGTACACTCTAATACATTGCTTCATACTAAGTGGTACGCTAGAATGGATATTGGAATAGTCATTTTAGGACTAAAACCTTGACATAATCCCTCTCCATTCTGTATTCGAAATCCTTCTAAGAACCATACAATTAGCCACTTTATTAGCTAACCTGATAGTGGACGTTAGTGCTGCTATCTTATACCTACCCTGCTGTAGCCCCCCCCCTTTTAGCTCAGCTGATTACAGAGAGGGAGGTGAATGAAGGTAGTGGCTCAGTAAAAACCCAGCAGGGGGGGAGGCCAGAGCCTCAGCCACCCCCTCTCCTCTCTTTGGGTGAAGGGGAGGGTGTCAGGCTGGGAGAGAGGAGAGGCAAGACTGCTGGGTTGCCTTCCTGGCTAGTGGGAGTAGGGAAATTACACTGTGGAAATCACTGGATACTGGGGAGTATGGGGGATTTATATAGAAAGGAAATGTATTAAATTGGATAGTCAGTTAGGATCTGAGTGGGTGTGTTTACTGTAATCTCTGCACCTTTTATTTATTGATCTAGGCATATCAGTTAAGAACACACTCTTATTTACAATGACCACCTACACTGGCCAAACCAGGACGACGCTGGGCCAATTGTGTGCCGCCCAATCACAGACGGTTGTGATACAGCCTGGATTCAAACCAGGGTGTCTGTAGTGAAGCTTCTAGCACTGAGATGAAATGCCTTAGACCGCTGCGCCACTCGGGAACCTCACCTGCTCCTTCATCAGTCCAAAGTCAAGGATATACGTTTCAACACCACTCTGGTTGTAAACTGCAGTAAGCTCGTGAGGCTTCCTTTCAGGTAACAACTGTCACCCAGTAGCCAAGCAATCACTCATATTATGACTGACCTACAATGAAGAAACAGACAGAGCATTGAATTGGGTTTTTTGTTAAGATGATTTGTTGACGTCTGTCAACCTGTCCACCTCACCTTACTCACACCGAAAGTACTGTACTTACGGAAATGGGAAGAAACGTCATACTTTGACTTCAATATGTTCAACTGCAAACAAAAATAATCCATCTCCATATGCCTCTCCAATCTTTCTCTACCAGCCTCTAGATACACCAGCCAGACTGTTTCTACCTCTAGATATACCAGCCAGACTGTTTCTATCTCTAGATACACCAGCCAGACTGTTTCTACCTCTAGATACACCAGCCAGACTGTTTCTACCTCTAGATATACCAGCCAGACTGCTTCTATCTCTAGATACACCAGCCAGACTGTTTCTATCTCTAGATACACCAGCCAGACTGTTTCTATCTCTAGATACACCAGCCAGACTGTTTCTATCTCTAGATACACCAGCCAGACTGTTTCTACCTCTAGATACACCAGCCAGACTGTTTCTACCTCTAGATACACCAGCCAGACTGTTTCTATCTCTAGATACACCAGCCAGACTGTTTCTATCTCTAGATACACCAGCCAGACTGTTTCTACCTCTAGATACACCAGCCAGACTGTTTCTACCTCTAGATACACCAGCCAGACTGTTTCTATCTCTAGATATACCAGCCAGACTGTTTCTACCTCTAGATACACCAGCCAGACTGTTTCTATCTCTAGATACACCAGCCAGACTGTTTCTATCTCTAGATACACCAGCCAGACTGTTTCTATCTCTAGATACACCAGCCAGACTGTTTCTATCTCTAGATACACCAGCCAGACTGTTTCTACCTCTAGATATACCAGCCAGACTGCTTCTATCTCTAGATACACCAGCCAGACTGTTTCTATCTCTAGATACACCAGCCAGACTGTTTCTATCTCTAGATACACCAGCCAGACTGTTTCTATCTCTAGATACACCAGCCAGACTGTTTCTATCTCTAGATACACCAGCCAGACTGTTTCTATCTCTAGATATACCAGCCAGACTGTTTCTACCTCTAGATATACCAGCCAGACTGTTTCTACCTCTAGATACACCAGCCAGACTGTTTCTACCTCTAGATACACCAGCCAGACTGTTTCTATCTCTAGATACACCAGCCAGACTGTTTCTACCTCTAGATACACCAGGCAGACTGTTTCTATCTCTAGATATACCAGCCAGACTGTTTCTACCTCTAGATATACCAGGCAGACTGTTTCTATCTCTAGATATACCAGCCAGACTGTTTCTACCTCTAGATACACCAGCCAGACTGTTTCTACCTCTAGATATACCAGCCAGACTGTTTCTACCTCTAGATACACCAGCCAGACTGTTTCTATTTCTACCAGTATTGCACTATAAAGGAAATATGGTGCCATTTGGAGTCTGTGGGTTGTATATCTATTTTTCATTCCCCCTGCTGGCTTCTTGGACTTGTAGTCCAGTCAAGCGGAGAGAAGAACTACAGTGGACTGTCACCATCCCTCCAAATGTGTGTCCCTCCCCCAATGACCATGCTCCACTGGTACCTTATCTGTCTGTATCCCTATGTATCCGTTGCATACCACAGACATTCAATATGTACTTTGGTCCCTTTAAAGAAACAATATGATTCAATGTTCGATGGAATTACTGTCTTGTACTGGAAAAACCTCAACATTATAACTGAACCAAAGCAGATGGAACTTCACAGGTTATGCTGGAAGGCAGTTCAGAACAAAGAACATGTTTTTCAGACTACTGGCTTGTTACACAGCAGGTGATATTTTCAGACTACTGGCTTGTTAAACAGCGGGTGATATTTTCAGACTACTGGCTTGTTATCCAGGCTGTATCACATCCGGCCATGATTGGGAGTCCCGTAGGGCGGCGCACAATTGGCCCAGCGTCGTCCGGGTTTGCCCGGGGTAGGCCGTCATTGTAAATAAGATGGAACTTCACAGGTTATGCTGGAAGGCAGTTCAGAACAAAGAACATGTTTTTCAGACTACTGGCTTGTTACACAGCGGGTGATGTTTTCAGACTACTGGCTTGTTACACAGCGGGTGATATTTTCAGACTACTGGCTTGTTACACAGCGGGTGATATTTTCAGACTACTTGCTTGTTACAGAGCGGGTGATGTTTTTAGACTACTGGCTTGTTACAGAGCGGGTGATGTTTTTAGACTACTGGCTTGTTACACAGCGGGTGATGTTTTCAGACTACTGGCTTGTTACACAGCTGGTGATATTTTCAGACTACTGGCTTGTTACAGAGCGGGTGATGTTTTCAGACTACTGGCTTGTTACAGAGCGGGTGATGTTTTCAGACTACTGGCTTGTTACACAGCGGGTGATGTTTTTAGACTACTGGCTTGTTACACAGCGGGTGATGTTTTCAGACTACTGGCTTGTTACAGAGCGGGTGATATTTTCAGACTACTGGCTTGTTACAGAGCGGGTGATATTTTCAGACTACTGGCTTGTTACACAGCGGGTGATGTTTTTAGACTACTGGCTTGTTACAGAGCGGGTGATATTTTCAGACTACTGGCTTGTTACAGAGCGGGTGATATTTTCAGACTACTGGCTTGTTACACAGCGGGTGATGTTTTTAGACTACTGGCTTGTTACACAGCAGGTGATGGATTTAGACTACTGGCTTGTTACACAGCGGGTGATGGATTTAGACTACTGGCTTGTTACACAGCGGGTGATGGATTTAGACTACTGGCTTGTTACACAGCGGGTGATGTTTTTAGACTACTGGCTTGTTACACAGCGGGTGATGGATTTAGACTACTGGCTTGTTACACAGCGGGTGATGGATTTAGACTACTGGCTTGTTACACAGCGGGTGATGTTTCTGTGCTTTCAATATTCAAGTTCAGGTTTAATATTTCATGATGCTTCTCTTGCTCTTCTTTGAATATTTGTTTAATTTTCTCAACAGTAAATACAAATTTAATACAACCAATTGAGGGCACAGTGTTGATTTATAATGCAATGCTTTGTGTTTGTTAGAGTGGCAGGCAGCCTAGTGGTTAAGAGTGTTGGGCCAGTAACTGAAAGGTTGCTAGTTGGAATTACTGAGCTGACTAGATGAAAAATCTGTTGCTGTGCGCTTGAGCAAGGCACTTAACCCTAATTGCTCCTGTAAGTCACTCTGGATAAGGGTGTCTGCTAAATGTAAACATGTATTTCACACTTTGTATGTTATTTATTCCTAAAAAGTAAGAATGTTGAGGATGAGTATGGTGAATATTGGAAGCTCTGCACAGAGACAGGACATTCTGAGGTTTTGTAGATCAATAGTTTTATTATTAAAAAGTATGTATTTTATAATATAACTATTATATTTTATAAAAGCTTTTAATATTTGAGGTCTAGTAGTTCCATATTGTTATAAATTTTTGTTCCTTCCTCTTATTTATAACAAACATTAATAAAGCTTCATAAACTAACCAACGAAGCCTTATAATCTCTCATAGCTTCTCTATTGTTAGAAAGTTCCACTCCTTTTATTTGAACGGTATAAAGACAACACGTCCATATTAAAGCTGTTATAAAATGTCAAGTTGTATCAGTCATCAGAGTTGTCCCTAATTGATGTGGGAAAGGGACGGCCAGACAAGGACAGACAGTGAGGTCTCTGGACAAAGAGTTACCGAAGTAACGGTCTATATGGAAATATACCGTCTATGCGTAAAATAGCTGGAAAATAAATCAAATAATAATTGAATAATATGTTGTTAGTGTTTATCTTATGAATATACTGTACCTATGATATTCTTTTCTTTGTTGTTGTTTAGTATTATTTAGAGGGCGGGACTGAAACTGAAATGAACAAGGCGCGGCCAAGAATCCCCTTCACACGTGCAGACAAAGAGCGCCAACAACACAACCCAAATATGCACTTTTAAACTTTTTCAAACGCAATGGACGACTTCCACGAACATTGGAAATGCAACGGTAAGTGGCTTTTAAAGTGAATGTTACGCGATGTGTTGTCTTTGATTAGATTTTTTATAGATTTAATTACAATACAAAAAGTTGCTGATAGTTGGTGCGTCAGCTCCAAAGTTGAGAGCACAAAGAGGAGCGTTCCTTTGTCTGATGCAGCGCAGAGACGGGAGAGAGAGACAGCATGGATGCTTTCAAATGTGCTTATATCCTCCCTATATAACTCCTTTATTATTAACATATATAGACAATATGAATGGAAGTTTGTAGTTGTTTCGTTGTGTTTATCTGAAAGGGGATGGGTTGAAGGAGACAAAGCTGTCAAAAGTTGGATGGTGAGGGAAGTTGGCAAGAGAATTACGCGTGACGACGAACTTTCTTTTTAATAATAAATGTTTGGATAAAATACACTTTTGAATACAAAATTCGTAGGCCTATTTATATAAATAATTACATTGTGAAGTTCAGAGTGATATGGACACTTTCTTTTGTGAAGAATTGAGAACAATACAATCAGGTGCATATATGCTTCTTGATTTGGATAATCAAATAGCTGAAATAAGACTAAATGGAACATTCTACAGTCTTCTATTATGATTCCAGAACGCAACAACGTATAAAGGCGGATTCAGTCCTGGTAGTTTTGGGAGTGAGCATTGAGCAACAGGTATAAGACACAGCACAGTGAGTCGGTGTAGTAGACTCTTTGTTACGTTCCCTTTGTTCTGTTCCATACTCCCAAAAAGGAGCGAATACAAGAATGCAAAAAGAAAGTAGAAAATAAGGCTATTTGACTTCAGAAAAGGGATAAACTATTGGAAATACTTGATTACGGTGGTATTAATGTCTTTTATAAGTGGTTATGAAGGGAAAAATACATATTTATGGATGCAAATTTATACGAATGTCTCTCTTTTTTTCAGCATCCATAGAATAGAGTAAATATCTATCTATATATATATTTTTTTTTAGCATATTGGGTTTTTCAAAAATGACTTTAAACTTCTAGTCTAAATTAATGCTTTACACCCCAAGTTGCAAAACGATTATTCTAACGATCTTTTTGTGAAACCATGGAAACTTTTGTTGTAATTTGATGGGCATAGAATGCTCAGGTTAAAACATCTTTAACATGTAGCATGTGTTCCTTAATCTACACTCATTATAAAACACTGAATAACCTTTTAAAATACATTTGTATTGAACTTGTTAAGGATTATCTAAGTAAATACGATAGTTTAGTTTGCATACGCCAAAATGTATTTTTTGTTAGCCTTATTGCATTCGCTTCATCGACCACTTTGCTGGAATGTAAAACAAACAAAAATATGTCTGCCAGTGTTTATCACTAACTTTTCTATCGTTTCAAACTCTATTCTCTTCCCAAACTGAGTGATACAGAGGCCCTCAATAACTTTCATTTTCCTCTGCTATCCTCAGGTGGGTTGAAACTTGTTTTATTTGGAAAGCTTTTTTTTCGGGAGGCCTAAATTGGAAAAAGGACCTTGGAGCCGTACCTTTACAACAGGATTTTAGCTGCAGGTCCTTTGAATAACCATCTACACTGTGGTGGATTTACCCGCGACCCGGACCGGACTCATGGAATCGGAATTGGATTATATCTGCAGGCGCACATCACAACAAAGACTCTCCAAATTGGATAGGCGTCTCATCGGACCCTCAAGGACAACATGGGTAGGTTAACCCGCTTCCACAGCGGTTTCTTCAGGGAAGACTTGTGGAGTGACGCTTGTTTCCCAGTTTGGTGCACAACATCCCATCCTAAAACTAAGTTGCGCTTGCAGTGCGTATTTCAGAGTTGCAGTGCATATTTCAGCGTTGCAGGGCATATTTCAGCGTTGCAGGGCGTATTTCAGCGTTGCAGGGCGTATTTCATAGTTGTAGTGTGTATTTCAAAGTTTCAATGTGTATTCCAGAGGTGCAGTGCGTAAATTGGTGTGGTTGGTTTAGACCTGGCGGTGTTCAGGACGTTATTACCTCGTTATTACCTCATGCTGTCTTAGGCGACAGCATGGATTTTATTAAAATGTTTTATTTATTTATTTTCTGTTGAAATTGCATAGTTAAGTTGATAAAGTTAGAATTTGTTTTCAAACCAGCGTGTTGTCTGTGTTTACAAAGCCATGTGACGGCCAGTTAAATGATTAGCCGGTGAACTATGTTTTTCAGCAAGACTGAAGCTGGACAGCGTCCCTGAAATGTGGGGGAGGGGGTTGAGGACTGAACGATGATGTTGCGCATTGAAGGCCTTGTATATGATTACATTGACTGATTTACACGCATCTGTTCACATTGCTGCCATTTATAGATTACGTTATTACATTTATTATCCACCAGACAATTCGCCTGGAGAGAGAAAGAGAGAGAGAGGGAGAGGGAGAAGTTACCTCACTATACAACCCTTATCCTCAATGATGTCATTGAGAGCCAATGAAAAGATGCGAGGGGGGGCTCGGTAGAATTCAGGCAAAGCCCCCGCCCCCTACGGCGCTCATGGAACCACACATGCACACACCGTGTTGCCATAGTAGTCCTCGGCAGTATCACATTTTTGCCACACTGCATTGCGATAAAGTGGGGGGAGAATAGGCTACGCGAAGCACATGCCCGTTATAAGGCTATTTTCGTTGCAGCTTCTGCTTGTTGTAAATGTCGTTGGGGATTTTTGTCTTATATTAGATTAAATAAAATAGAGAGAATTTTTGAAAAGGCCTATGATTAACATTTATTTGGAACATTTTCCCTGTTTTGTGTCTTTTAGTGAATTGGATTCTCTTTCACGGTCAATAAAAAAAAAAGATCAAATGAGCAATTTGAAGTAACCTGATGTTATCCTTTGGTGATGGTTGTGCCTGTTTTGACACCTCCACCCACAGAGCCTGAAGCCTAGGAGCCTTCAGGAGACAGTCACAGAGTGCACTGCAGACTGCAGAGTAGAAATGAACCACATGCGGTCTCTATCTATTAACAGACACCTCTGAGCAGGGGCCAATAAGCTCACAGTGGAGTAGTGGCCATACCATGATGTCATCTTACCTCACCTCATTCAGTGGGCTGTGCCTCATCATTTTGCCTTAGCATCTCTCTCTCTCTCACTCTCTCTCTCTCTCTCTCTCTCTCTCTCTCTCTCTCTCTCTCTCTCTCTCTCTCTCTCTCTCTCTCTCTCTCTCTCTCTCTCTCTCTCTCTCTCTCTCTCTCTCTCTCTCTCTCTCTCTCTCTCTCTCTCTCTCTCTCTCTCTCTCTCTGAATGATTCCTATTATTTTTCTCCTTTATAACAGTACACATCTATAAGCAGGGTATAGACATGTAGTAGTTATAGATATACTGACAAGGTATAGAGGATATACTCCTACACATTAGGGCCAGCATTACCAATGGCTGTGACAGCTACTACCTCTGAGATACACAATACTGACAAGGTATAGAGGGTATACTCCTACACATTAGGGCCAGCATTACCAATGGCTGTGACAGCTACTACCTCTGAGATACACAATACTGACAAGGTATAGAGGGTATACTCCTACACATTAGGGCCAGCATTACCAATGGCTGTGACAGCTACTACCTCTGAGATACACAATACTGACAAGGTATAGAGGATATACTCCTACACATTAGGGCCAGCATTACCAATGGCTGTGACAGCTACTACCTCTGAGATACACAATACTGACAAGGTATAGAGGGTATACTCCTACACATTAGGGCCAGCATTACCAATGGCTGTGACAGCTACTACCTCTGAGAGCAGAGTGAGTCTCTGTGGTCTGTAAAACACGTCAGGCTTTGTTTTCCTTGTGTGTGCCTGTGGCAAGGAGATAACTGAGGATGTTCAGCCTGCATGTGTATGTTTTTGCTGTGCGTGCGTATGTCTGTGTGTGTGTGTGTGTGTGTGTGTGTGTGTGTGTGTGTGTGTGTGTGTGTGTGTGTGAGATGTGTGTGTGTGTGTGTGTGTGTGTGTGTGTGTGTGTGTGTGTGTGTGTGTGTGTGTGTGTGTGTGTGTGTGTGTGTGTGTGTGTGTGTGTGTGTGTGTGTGTGTGTGTGTGTGTGTGTGTGTGTGTGTGTGTGTGTGTGTGTGTGTGTGTGTGTGTGTGTGTGTGTGTGTGTGTGTGTGTGTCTGTGTGTGTGTGTGAGCGTGTGTGTGTGTGGGGGTGTGGGGTGTGTGTGTGTGTGTGTGTGTGTGTGTGTGTGTGTGTGTGTGTGTGTGTGTGTGTGTGTGTGTGTGTGTGTGTGTGTGTGTGTGTGTGTGTGTGTGTGTGTGTGTGTGTGTGTGTGTGTGTGTGAATGTGCTAGAGCGTCTCCACATTCGAGGGAACAGGAATACATTATTGTGGCTTCACACCAGGAGAGCGTTTTGATAAAAGGGAGAGCTCCCTCACGCTCCTCTTTTCCAGGCTTTCTTCAGAGTTTTATAATTATGTGATCTATCTCATTCAGAAGTCCTCTGTTTAAATGTCAGACCGGTGCCTGGTATGTTCATTTGTGGAACAGTTTGTTGTCTCTATGAACAGATTGCTTTTCCCGGGACACACTAGCTCTTTAGGGCATTACGGTGTGGCGTAGTCAATACACACACACACACACACACACACACACACACACACACACACACACACACACACACACACACACACACACACACACACACACACACACACACACACACACACACACACAACACACACATGTACACACACAGATACACACACACACACACACACACAGTTTAGATGGCTGTTTGTACTGGTAATTTACTGAGACTGTAAATATATCTGGCTGTATCTCCAGTGGTAATCCGTGGATAGACTCAGGGTTCATCAAGTCAAATCTGATATTGTCTATCTGTTCAGAGATTATGTCCTGGCTAACTGAGGGTTTATCTGGTTAGGCTGGTCTGTTCAATGACTTGGGCTGGATGGAATCTACCAGGTGTGATTATTACACACACACACACACACACACACACACACACACACACACACACACACACACACACACACTCAAGGCATTTTAAGTGAAATGAGGTCGACTGTGAAACGTTTCATCTGTTGTCTGACAGACTGATGTTGACTGAAGCAGTTTTACTGAACCGTCATGTCATCAGGAAGCTGGGGAGATTAGGTTATTATCATCAACTGAGATGCAGAACGTGTGTGAAGTTCTAGGCCTGTCTACCGACAATATTATATGGTTTTAATGTTCCTGACAAACTCAGATATTCCAGATTGTCAAATTGATGTTATTTATTTTGTTCCCGTTTCTTCATAGACTTGGACCCATTTATATCTCCTAGAAACATGAAGAAAATGAAATATTCAACATTTCTGTGGATATCCATAACTACAGGATGTTAGTTCAAGAGGAACAGAGCAGAGCACCATAACTACAGGATGTTAGTTCAAGAGGGACAGAGCAGAGCACCATAACTACAGGATGTTAGTTCAAGAGGGACAGAGCACCATAACTACAGGATGTTAGTTCAAGAGGGACAGAGCAGAGCACCATAACTACAGGATGTTAGTTCAAGAGGGACAGAGCAACATAACTACAGGATGTTAGTTCAAGAGGGACAGAGCAACATAACTACAGGATGTTAGTTCAAGAGGGACAGAGCAAGCACATAACTACAGGATGTTAGTTCAAGAGGGACAGAGCAGAGCACCATAACTACAGGATGTTAGTTCAAGAGGGACAGAGCAGAGCATCATAACTACAGGATGTTAGTTCAAGAGGGACAGAGCAGAGCAACATAACTACAGGATGTTAGTTCAAGAGGGACAGAGCAGAGCACCATAACTACAGGATGTTAGTTCAAGAGGGACAGAGCAACATAACTACAGGATGTTAGTTCAAGAGGGACAGAGCAGAGCACCATAACTACAGGATGTTAGTTCAAGAGGGACAGAGCAACATAACTACAGGATGTTAGTTCAAGAGGGACAGAGCAGAGCACCATAACTACAGGATGTTAGTTCAAGAGGGACAGAGCAGAGCAACATAACTACAGGATGTTAGTTCAAGAGGGACAGAGCACCATAACTACAGGATGTTAGTTCAAGAGGGACAGAGCAGAGCAACATAACTACAGGATGTTAGTTCAAGAGGGACAGAGCACCATAACTACAGGATGTTAGTTCAAGAGGGACAGAGCAAGACATAACTACAGGATGTTAGTTCAAGAGGGACAGAGCAGAGCAACATAACTACAGGATGTTAGTTCAAGAGGGACAGAGCAACATAACTACAGGATGTTAGTTCAAGAGGGACAGAGCAGAGCACCATAACTACAGGATGTTAGTTCAAGAGGGACAGAGCACAACATAACTACAGGATGTTAGTTCAAGAGGGACAGAGCAGAGCAACATAACTACAGGATGTTAGTTCAAGAGGGACAGAGCAGAGCAACATAACTACAGGATGTTAGTTCAAGAGGGACAGAGCAGAGCACCATAACTACAGGATGTTAGTTCAAGAGGGACAGAGCACCATAACTACAGGATGTTAGTTCAAGAGGGACAGAGCAGAGCACCATAACTACAGGATGTTAGTTCAAGAGGGACAGAGCAACATAACTACAGGATGTTAGTTCAAGAGGGACAGAGCAGAGCACCATAACTACAGGATGTTAGTTCAAGAGGGACAAGCAGAGCATCATAACTACAGGATGTTAGTTCAAGAGGGACAGAGCAACATAACTACAGGATGTTAGTTCAAGAGGGACAGAGCAGAGCAACATAACTACAGGATGTTAGTTCAAGAGGGACAGAGCAGAGCACCATAACTACAGGATGTTAGTTCAAGAGGGACAGAGCACCATAACTACAGGATGTTAGTTCAAGAGGGACAGAGCAGAGCACCATAACTACAGGATGTTAGTTCAAGAGGGACAGAGCAGAGCAACATAACTACAGGATGTTAGTTCAAGAGGGACAGAGCAGAGCAACATAACTACAGGATGTTAGTTCAAGAGGGACAGAGCACCATAACTACAGGATGTTAGTTCAAGAGGGACAGAGCAACATAACTACAGGATGTTAGTTCAAGAGGGACAGAGCAAGCCCCATAACTACAGGATGTTAGTTCAAGAGGGACAGAGCAGAGCACCATAACTACAGGATGTTAGTTCAAGAGGGACAGAGCAACATAACTACAGGATGTTAGTTCAAGAGGAACAGAGCACCATAACTACAGGATGTTAGTTCAAGAGGGACAGAGCACCATAACTACAGGATGTTAGTTCAAGAGGGACAGAGCACCATAACTACAGGATGTTAGTTCAAGAGGGACAGAGCAGAGCACCATAACTACAGGATGTTAGTTCAAGAGGGACAGAGCAGAGCACCATAACTACAGGATGTTAGTTCAAGAGGGACAGAGCAACATAACTACAGGATGTTAGTTCAAGAGGGACAGAGCAACATAACTACAGGATGTTAGTTCAAGAGGGACAGAGCACCATAACTACAGGATGTTAGTTCAAGAGGGACAGAGCAGAGCACCATAACTACAGGATGTTAGTTCAAGAGGGACAGAGCAGAGCACCATAACTACAGGATGTTAGTTCAAGAGGAGACAGAGCAACATAACTACAGGATGTTAGTTCAAGAGGGACAGAGCAGAGCACCATAACTACAGGATGTTAGTTCAAGAGGGACAGAGCAGAGCACCATAACTACAGGATGTTAGTTCAAGAGGGACAGAGACACGACAGGATTTACAAGCATAACTACAGGAGTGTTAAGAGAGAGGACAGAGCAGAGCACCAATATATTACCAGCTAATTATATGATATAATTATATAATTATATGATCCACTCAGGCTGAACACAGTTCCAGGCTGTATTAACCTAGAAACCCTGTGAGTTTGTCTTTAAGTCTCTGTTTGTCCACTCAGGTTGAACACAGTTCCAGAGTCCTGCTGTCCCTGTGTGTGTGTGTGTGTGTGTGTGTGTGTGTGTGTGTGTGTGTGTGTGTGTGTGTGTGTGTGTGTGTGTGTGTGTGTGTGTGTGTGTGTGTGTGTGTGTGTGTGTGTGTGTGTGTGTGTGTGTGTGTCTATTCTGTAATGCGTTGTGTGTGTGTGTGTGTGTGTCTATTCTGTAATGCATTTTGTGTGTGTCTATTCTGTAATGCGTTTTGTGTGTGTGTCTATTCTGTAATGCGTGTTGTGTGTGTGTGTCTATTCTGTAATGCGTGTTGTGTGTGTGTGTCTATTCTGTAATGCGTGTTGTGTGTGTGTGTGTGTGTGTGTTTATTCTGTAATGCGTTTTTGTGTGTGTGTGTGTGTGTGTGGTGTGTGTATGTGTGTGTGTCTATTCTGTAATGCATTTTGTGTGTGTGTGTGTGTGTGTGTGTGTGTGTGTGTGTGTGTGTGTGTGTGTGTGTGTGTGTGTTGTTGGTGTGTGTGTGTGTGTGTATGTGTGTGTGTGTGTTTATTCTGTAATGCGTGTTGGTGTGTGTGTGTGTGTGTGTGTGTGTGTGTGTGTCTATTCTGCAATGCGTTTTGTGTGTGTCTATTCTGTAATGCGTTTTTTTGTGTGTGTGTGTGTCTATTCTGTAATGTGTTTTGTGTGTGTCTATTCTGTAATACGTTAGTCCTGTCAGAAACTTCAGACAGTACCCGCATTCACAGCACTTCATCTCCTTCTCACAGGACAGGGGCCTCAGACAGTGTGGAATCTTCAGCTCTTCACAGGTCAGGGGCCTCAGACAGTGTGTATGTGTCCTTCCATCTCTTCACAGGACAGGGGCCTCAGACAGTGTGTATGTGTCCTTCCATCTCCTCACAGGACAGGGGCCTCAGAAAGAGAGCATGGCATGCAAAGATTGATACTGTCACAGAGGAATGTACACACAGACAGACAGGGTAGACAGAGTAGACATGCAGGCCTGGGAGACTGTCTGGCACTTACAGTATGGAGCCTGCCAGGAGGGAGGGAGAGGGGAGGAAGGAGGGAATGAAGGAGGGAGGGAGGAAGGGAGGGGAGGGAAGAGAGAGAGAGAGAGAGAGAGAGGCAGGGAAGGAGGGAGGAAGGGAGGGGAGGGAAAGAGAGAGAGAGAGGCAGGGAAGGAGGGAGGAAGGGATTTGAGGGAAAGAGAGAGAGAGAGAGGCAGGGAAGGAGGGTGGAAGGGACTGGGGGAGAGACAGAAACACATCCAGCCGGCTTCCTCTCCTTTCAGTTCACCAACAATTCAGCCATCCCTCCCTCCCTCCCTCCCTCCCTCCCTCCCTCCCTCCCTCCCTCCCTCCCTCCCTCCCTCCCTCCCTCCCTCCCTCCCCACCTCCCTCCCTCCCTCCCTCCCCACCTCCCTCCCTCCCTCCCTCCCTGTCTGCTTGGCTGTCTCATCATTTCACAGCCTAAATAGAACTGGTCATGAGGAATAAAAGCTCTTCTCTTTTAATGCAAAGTGTTCTCTTTTGGAACTTGGACACAGTCTCTCCCCAGGAATGTAGCATTAGGAATTCCTTTCAGACGATTTTCAAGTTCATTCTCGTAAGGGGTCATTGTTAGATTCATAAGGGCTCATTGTTAGACTCATAAGGGGTCTGACTCATTGTTAGACTCATAAGGGGTCATTGTTAGACTCATAAGGGATCTGACTCGTTGTTAGACTCATAAGGGGTCTGACTCATTATTAGACTCATAAGGGGTCTGACTCATTATTAGACTCATAAGGGGTCTGACTCATTGTTAGACTCATAAGGGGTCTAACTCACTGTTAGACTCATAAGGGGTCTGACTCATTGTTAGACTCATAAGGGGTCTGACTCACTGTTAGACTCATAAGGGGTCTGACTCATTGTTAGACTCATAAGGGGTCTGACTCACTGTTAGACTCATAAGGGGTCATTGTTAGATTCATAAGAGCTCATTGTTAGATTCATAAGGGGTCAGACTTGTTGTTAGACTTATAAGGGGTCTGACTCATTGTTTGACTCATAAGGGGTCTGACTCACTGTTAGACTCATAAGGGGTCTGACTCATTGTTAGACTCATAAGGGGTCTGACTCACTGTTAGACTCATAAGGGGTCTGACTCATTGTTAGACTCATAAGGGGTCTGACTCACTGTTAGACTCATAAGGGGTCATTGTTAGATTCATAAGAGCTCATTGTTAGATTCATAAGGGGTCCGACTCATTGTTAGACTCATAAGGGGTCTGACTCATTGTTAGACTCATAAGGGGTCTGACTCACTGTTAGACTCATAAGGGGTCTGACTCATTGTTAGACTCATAAGGGGTCTGACTCCTTGTTAGACTCATAAGGGGTCTGACTCCTTGTTAGACTCATAAGGGGTCTGACTCACTGTTAGACTCATAAGGGGTCTGACTCATTGTTAGACTCATAAGGGGTCTGACTCCTTGTTAGACTCATAAGGGGTCTGACTCATTGTTAGACTCATAAGGGGTCTGACTCCTTGTTAGACTCATAAGGGGTCTGACTCCTTGTTAGACTCATAAGGGGTCTGACTCATTGTTAGACTCATAAGGGGTCTGACTCACTGTTAGACTCATAAGGGGTCTGACTCCTTGTTAGACTCATAAGGGGTCTGACTCCTTGTTAGACTCATAAGGGGTCTGACTCCTTGTTAGACTCATAAGGGGTCTGACTCCTTGTTAGACTCATAAGGGGTCTGACTCATTGTTAGACTCATAAGGGGTCTGACTCCTTGTTAGACTCATAAGGGGTCTGACTCCTTGTTAGACTCATAAGGGGTCTGACTCCTTGTTAGACTCATAAGGGGTCTGACTCCTTGTTAGACTCATAAGGGGTCTGACTCATTGTTAGACTCATAAGGGGTCTGACTCACTGTTAGACTCATAAGGGGTCTGACTCCTTGTTAGACTCATAAGGGGTCTGACTCCTTGTTAGACTCATAAGGGGTCTGACTCCTTGTTAGACTCATAAGGGGTCTGACTCATTGTTAGACTCATAAGGGGTCTGACTCCTTGTTAGACTCATAAGGGGTCTGACTCCTTGTTAGATGTAGAGAGTTTCTCATTTGATCCACATATCTATTTCAAGTTTGTTTAGTTTTTTCCCGCCTGATAATCTCAATGGAAGAAAATATATGTTTTGCTGTAAAAGGTAATCAAATCCCAAATTCTCCAGGATACAGTTTAAAAATCTATTTATTTTATTGAGGAATAGTACTGTTAAGGACTATGCTTCGTAGCCCTTTCTGCAGTCAAATGACCTAGTAGCCTCATGGTGGAATGGTATTCATATTTCTCATCATTTCATAATTAATAAACATTATTTTAAAATCCGGTGTTTGTATGTCAGACAGTTTTGTTATATTTCAGTCTTCTGTGATGTATATGAAGTGTAATATTGGGATGCAAACTCTAAATGTAACACATTTCAACTCTATATCTGAATTGGTACAGGGGTCTTCTTATTGTTAAGCCCATAACCATGTGTGTGAGGTGAATACTTTTGTTTGAAATCAGATTTAGACTACCAAGAACCACTGTGTGTGAGCCTGATTGAACCCCCTGCAGTAAATGAATGGATTAAGGAATGCTGCTGTCCACCTGTGTTCGCTCTAACAGACCTTATTGCTAAACATGTCTGTTTGGACAGTTGGACAGCAGACGGACTAGCGTGATATTTACTTACAGTGTTGTAGGCCCACGGTGACGACGACGAGGACAATGATGATGATGATGATGATATTTACACATTTTCACTCCAGGATTTCAAGACAAAAACAATTGTCGACCATAGTTCAAAAGATTTTAAGTTGACAAAAAAAGACAGGACAAAAATTACCCAAAGCACCCTAGTTACTGTAGCAACCTGGGATACAAGGGCAGAACGGCCCAACACTGCCAAGCTGCAGAGAGACTGTAGCGACCTGGGATACAAGGGCAGAACGGCCCAACACTGCCAAGCTGCAGAGAGACTGTAGCGACCTGGGATACAAGGGCAGAACGGCCCAACACTGCCAAGCTGCAGAGAGACTGTAGCGACCTGGGATACAAGGGCAGAACGGCCCAACACTGCCAAGCTGCAGAGAGACTGTAGCGACCTGGGATACAAGGGCAGAACGGCCCAACACTGCCAAGCTGCAGAGAGACTGTAGCGACCTGGGATACAAGGGCAGAACGGCCCAACACTGCCAAGCTGCAGAGAGACTGTAGCGACCTGGGATACAAGGGCAGAACGGCCCAACACTGCCAAGCTGCAGAGAGACTGTAGCATACCTGGGATACAAGGGCAGAACGGCCCAACACTGCCAAGCTGCAGAGAGACTGTAGCAACCTGGGATACAAGGGCAGAACGGCCCAACACTGCCAAGCTGCAGAGAGACTGTAATACCTGGGATACAAGGGCAGAACGGCCCAACACTGCCAAGCTGCAGAGAGACTGTAGCGACCTGGGATACAAGGGCAGAACGGCCCAACACTGCCAAGCTGCAGAGAGACTGTAGCGACCTGGGATACAAGGGCAGAACGGCCCAACACTGCCAAGCTGCAGAGAGACTGTAGCGACCTGGGATACAAGGGCAGAACGGCCCAACACTGCCAAGCTGCAGAGAGACTGTAGCGACCTGGGATACAAGGGCAGAACGGCCCAACACTGCCAAGCTGCAGAGAGACTGTAGCGACCTGGGATACAAGGGCAGAACGGCCCAACACTGCCAAGCTGCAGAGAGACTGTAGCGACCTGGGATACAAGGGCAGAACGGCCCAACACTGCCAAGCTGCAGAGAGACTGTAGCGACCTGGGATACAAGAGCAGAACGGCCCAACACTGCCAAGCTGCAGAGAGACTGTAGCGACCTGGGATACAAGGGCAGAACGGCCCAACACTGCCAAGCTGCAGAGAGACTGTAGCGACCTGGGATACAAGGGCAGAACGGCCCAACACTGCCAAGCTGCAGAGAGACTGTAGCGACCTGGGATACAAGGGCAGAACGGCCCAACACTGCCAAGCTGCAGAGAGACTGTAGCGACCTGGGATACAAGGGCAGAACGGCCCAACACTGCCAAGCTGCAGAGAGACTGTAGCGACCTGGGATACAAGGGCAGAACGGCCCAACACTGCCAAGCTGCAGAGAGACTGTAGCGACCTGGGATACAAGGGCAGAACGGCCCAACACTGCCAAGCTGCAGAGAGACTGTAGCGACCTGGGATACAAGGGCAGAACGGCCCAACACTGCCAAGCTGCAGAGAGACTGTAATACCTGGGATACAAGGGCAGAACGGCCCAACACTGCCAAGCTGCAGAGAGACTGTAGCGACCTGGGATACAAGGGCAGAACGGCCCAACACTGCCAAGCTGCAGAGAGACTGTAGCGACCTGGGATACAAGGGCAGAACGGCCCAACACTGCCAAGCTGCAGAGAGACTGTAGCGACCTGGGATACAAGGGCAGAACGGCCCAACACTGCCAAGCTGCAGAGAGACTGTAGCGACCTGGGATACAAGGGCAGAACGGCCCAACACTGCCAAGCTGCAGAGAGACTGTAGCGACCTGGGATACAAGGGCAGAACGGCCCAACACTGCCAAGCTGCAGAGAGACTGTAGCGACCTGGGATACAAGAGCAGAACGGCCCAACACTGCCAAGCTGCAGAGAGACTGTAGCGACCTGGGATACAAGGGCAGAACGGCCCAACACTGCCAAGCTGCAGAGAGACTGTAGCGACCTGGGATACAAGGGCAGAACGGCCCAACACTGCCAAGCTGCAGAGAGACTGTAGCGACCTGGGATACAAGGGCAGAACGGCCCAACACTGCCAAGCTGCAGAGAGACTGTAGCGACCTGGGATACAAGGGCAGAACGGCCCAACACTGCCAAGCTGCAGAGAGACTGTAGCGACCTGGGATACAAGGGCAGAACGGCCCAACACTGCCAAGCTGCAGAGAGACTGTAGCGACCTGGGATACAAGGGCAGAACGGCCCAACACTGCCAAGCTGCAGAGAGACTGTAGCGACCTGGGATACAAGGGCAGAACGGCCCAACACTGCCAAGCTGCAGAGAGACTGTAGCGACCTGGGATACAAGGGCAGAACGGCCCAACACTGCCAAGCTGCAGAGAGACTGTAGCGACCTGGGATACAAGGGCAGAACGGCCCAACACTGCCAAGCTGCAGAGAGACTGTAGCGACCTGGGATACAAGGGCAGAACGGCCCAACACTGCCAAGCTGCAGAGAGACTGTAGCGACCTGGGATACAAGGGCAGAACGGCCCAACACTGCCAAGCTGCAGAGAGACTGTAGCGACCTGGGATACAAGGGCAGAACGGCCCAACACTGCCAAGCTGCAGAGAGACTGTAGCAACCTGGGATACAAGGGCAGAACGGCCCAACACTGCCAAGCTGCAGAGAGACTGTAGCGACCTGGGATACAAGGGCAGAACGGCCCAACACTGCCAAGCTGCAGAGAGACTGTAGCGACCTGGGATACAAGGGCAGAACGGCCCAACACTGCCAAGCTGCAGAGAGACTGTAGCGACCTGGGATACAAGGGCAGAACGGCCCAACACTGCCAAGCTGCAGAGAGACTGTAGCGACCTGGGATACAAGGGCAGAACGGCCCAACACTGCCAAGCTGCAGAGAGACTGTAGCGACCTGGGATACAAGGGCAGAACGGCCCAACACTGCCAAGCTGCAGAGAGACTGTAGCGACCTGGGATACAAGGGCAGAACGGCCCAACACTGCCAAGCTGCAGAGAGACTGTAGCGACCTGGGATACAAGGGCAGAACGGCCCAACACTGCCAAGCTGCAGAGAGACTGTAGCGACCTGGGATACAAGGGCAGAACGGCCCAACACTGCCAAGCTGCAGAGAGACTGTAGCGACCTGGGATACAAGGGCAGAACGGCCCAACACTGCCAAGCTGCAGAGAGACTGTAGCGACCTGGGATACAAGGGCAGAACGGCCCAACACTGCCAAGCTGCAGAGAGACTGTAGCGACCTGGGATACAAGGGCAGAACGGCCCAACACTGCCAAGCTGCAGAGAGACTGTAGCGACCTGGGATACAAGGGCAGAACGGCCCAACACTGCCAAGCTGCAGAGAGACTGTAGCGACCTGGGATACAAGGGCAGAACGGCCCAACACTGCCAAGCTGCAGAGAGACTGTAGCGACCTGGGATACAAGGGCAGAACGGCCCAACACTGCCAAGCTGCAGAGAGACTGTAGCGACCTGGGATACAAGGGCAGAACGGCCCAACACTGCCAAGCTGCAGAGAGACTGTAGCGACCTGGGATACAAGGGCAGAACGGCCCAACACTGCCAAGCTGCAGAGAGACTGTAGCGACCTGGGATACAAGGGCAGAACGGCCCAACACTGCCAAGCTGCAGAGAGACTGTAGCTACCTGGGATACAAGGGCAGAACGGCCCAACACTGCCAAGCTGCAGAGAGACTGTAGCGACCTGGGATACAAGGGCAGAACGGCCCAACACTGCCAAGCTGCAGAGAGACTGTAGCGACCTGGGATACAAGGGCAGAACGGCCCAACACTGCCAAGCTGCAGAGAGACTGTAGCGACCTGGGATACAAGGGCAGAACGGCCCAACACTGCCAAGCTGCAGAGAGACTGTAGCGACCTGGGATACAAGGGCAGAACGGCCCAACACTGCCAAGCTGCAGAGAGACTGTAGCGACCTGGGATACAAGGGCAGAACGGCCCAACACTGCCAAGCTGCAGAGAGACTGTAGCGACCTGGGATACAAGGGCAGAACGGCCCAACACTGCCAAGCTGCAGAGAGACTGTAGCGACCTGGGATACAAGGGCAGAACGGCCCAACACTGCCAAGCTGCAGAGAGACTGTAGCGACCTGGGATACAAGGGCAGAACGGCCCAACACTGCCAAGCTGCAGAGAGACTGTAGCGACCTGGGATACAAGGGCAGAACGGCCCAACACTGCCAAGCTGCAGAGAGACTGTAGCGACCTGGGATACAAGGGCAGAACGGCCCAACACTGCCAAGCTGCAGAGAGACTGTAGCGACCTGGGATACAAGGGCAGAACGGCCCAACACTGCCAAGCTGCAGAGAGACTGTAGCAACCTGGGATACAAGGGCAGAACGGCCCAACACTGCCAAGCTGCAGAGAGACTGTAGCGACCTGGGATACAAGGGCAGAACGGCCCAACACTGCCAAGCTGCAGAGAGACTGTAGCGACCTGGGATACAAGGGCAGAACGGCCCAACACTGCCAAGCTGCAGAGAGACTGTAGCAACCTGGGATACAAGGGCAGAACGGCCCAACACTGCCAAGCTGCAGAGAGACTGTAGCGACCTGGGATACAAGGGCAGAACGGCCCAACACTGCCAAGCTGCAGAGAGACTGTAGCGACCTGGGATACAAGGGCAGAACGGCCCAACACTGCCAAGCTGCAGAGAGACTGTAGCTACCTGGGATACAAGGGCAGAACGGCCCAACACTGCCAAGCTGCAGAGAGACTGTAGCGACCTGGGATACAAGGGCAGAACGGCCCAACACTGCCAAGCTGCAGAGAGACTGTAGCGACCTGGGATACAAGGGCAGAACGGCCCAACACTGCCAAGCTGCAGAGAGACTGTAGCGACCTGGGATACAAGGGCAGAACGGCCCAACACTGCCAAGCTGCAGAGAGACTGTAGCGACCTGGGATACAAGGGCAGAACGGCCCAACACTGCCAAGCTGCAGAGAGACTGTAGCGACCTGGGATACAAGGGCAGAACGCCCAACACTGCCAAGCTGCAGAGAGACTGTAGCGACCTGGGATACAAGGGCAGAACGGCCCAACACTGCCAAGCTGCAGAGAGACTGTAGCGACCTGGGATACAAGGGCAGAACGGCCCAACACTGCCAAGCTGCAGAGAGACTGTAGCGACCTGGGATACAAGGGCAGAACGGCCCAACACTGCCAAGCTGCAGAGAGACTGTAGCGACCTGGGATACAAGGGCAGAACGGCCCAACACTGCCAAGCTGCAGAGAGACTGTAGCGACCTGGGATACAAGGGCAGAACGGCCCAACACTGCCAAGCTGCAGAGAGACTGTAGCGACCTGGGATACAAGGGCAGAACGGCCCAACACTGCCAAGCTGCAGAGAGACTGTAGCGACCTGGGATACAAGGGCAGAACGGCCCAACACTGCCAAGCTGCAGAGAGACTGTAGCGACCTGGGATACAAGGGCAGAACGGCCCAACACTGCCAAGCTGCAGAGAGACTGTAGCGACCTGGGATACAAGGGCAGAACGGCCCAACACTGCCAAGCTGCAGAGAGACTGTAGCGACCTGGGATACAAGGGCAGAACGGCCCAACACTGCCAAGCTGCAGAGAGACTGTAGCGACCTGGGATACAAGGGCAGAACGGCCCAACACTGCCAAGCTGCAGAGAGACTGTAGCGACCTGGGATACAAGGGCAGAACGGCCCAACACTGCCAAGCTGCAGAGAGACTGTAGCACCTGGGATACAAGGGCAGAACGGCCCAACACTGCCAAGCTGCAGAGAGACTGTAGCGACCTGGGATACAAGGGCAGAACGGCCCAACACTGCCAAGCTGCAGAGAGACTGTAGCGACCTGGGATACAAGGGCAGAACGGCCCAACACTGCCAAGCTGCAGAGAGACTGTAGCGACCTGGGATACAAGGGCAGAACGGCCCAACACTGCCAAGCTGCAGAGAGACTGTAGCGACCTGGGATACAAGGGCAGAACGGCCCAACACTGCCAAGCTGCAGAGAGACTGTAGCGACCTGGGATACAAGGGCAGAACGGCCCAACACTGCCAAGCTGCAGAGAGACTGTAGCGACCTGGGATACAAGGGCAGAACGGCCCAACACTGCCAAGCTGCAGAGAGACTGTAGCGACCTGGGATACAAGGGCAGAACGGCCCAACACTGCCAAGCTGCAGAAAGACTGTAGCGACCTGGGATACAAGGGCAGAACGGCCCAACACTGCCAAGCTGCAGAGAGACTGTAGCGACCTGGGATACAAGGGCAGAACGGCCCAACACTGCCAAGCTGCAGAGAGACTGTAGCGACCTGGGATACAAGGGCAGAACGGCCCAACACTGCCAAGCTGCAGAGAGACTGTAGCGACCTGGGATACAAGGGCAGAACGGCCCAACACTGCCAAGCTGCAGAGAGACTGTAGCGACCTGGGATACAAGGGCAGAACGGCCCAACACTGCCAAGCTGCAGAGAGACTGTAGCGACCTGGGATACAAGAGCAGAACGGCCCAACACTGCCAAGCTGCAGAGAGACTGTAGCGACCTGGGATACAAGGGCAGAACGGCCCAACACTGCCAAGCTGCAGAGAGACTGTAGCGACCTGGGATACAAGGGCAGAACGGCCCAACACTGCCAAGCTGCAGAGAGACTGTAGCGACCTGGGATACAAGGGCAGAACGGCCCAACACTGCCAAGCTGCAGAGAGACTGTAGCGACCTGGGATACAAGGGCAGAACGGCCCAACACTGCCAAGCTGCAGAGAGACTGTAGCGACCTGGGATACAAGGGCAGAACGGCCCAACACTGCCAAGCTGCAGAGAGACTGTAGCGACCTGGGATACAAGGGCAGAACGGCCCAACACTGCCAAGCTGCAGAGAGACTGTAGCGACCTGGGATACAAGGGCAGAACGGCCCAACACTGCCAAGCTGCAGAGAGACTGTAGCGACCTGGGATACAAGGGCAGAACGGCCCAACACTGCCAAGCTGCAGAGAGACTGTAGCGACCTGGGATACAAGGGCAGAACGGCCCAACACTGCCAAGCTGCAGAGAGACTGTAGCGACCTGGGATACAAGGGCAGAACGGCCCAACACTGCCAAGCTGCAGAGAGACTGTAGCGACCTGGGATACAAGGGCAGAACGGCCCAACACTGCCAAGCTGCAGAGAGACTGTAGCGACCTGGGATACAAGGGCAGAACGGCCCAACACTGCCAAGCTGCAGAGAGACTGTAGCGACCTGGGATACAAGGGCAGAACGGCCCAACACTGCCAAGCTGCAGAGAGACTGTAGCGACCTGGGATACAAGGGCAGAACGGCCCAACACTGCCAAGCTGCAGAGAGACTGTAGCGACCTGGGATACAAGGGCAGAACGGCCCAACACTGCCAAGCTGCAGAGAGACTGTAGCGACCTGGGATACAAGGGCAGAACGGCCCAACACTGCCAAGCTGCAGAGAGACTGTAGCGACCTGGGATACAAGGGCAGAACGGCCCAACACTGCCAAGCTGCAGAGAGACTGTAGCGACCTGGGATACAAGGGCAGAACGGCCCAACACTGCCAAGCTGCAGAGAGACTGTAGCGACCTGGGATACAAGGGCAGAACGGCCCAACACTGCCAAGCTGCAGAGAGACTGTAGCGACCTGGGATACAAGGGCAGAACGGCCCAACACTGCCAAGCTGCAGAGAGACTGTAGCGACCTGGGATACAAGGGCAGAACGGCCCAACACTGCCAAGCTGCAGAGAGACTGTAGCGACCTGGGATACAAGGGCAGAACGGCCCAACACTGCCAAGCTGCAGAGAGACTGTAGCGACCTGGGATACAAGGGCAGAACGGCCCAACACTGCCAAGCTGCAGAGAGACTGTAGCGACCTGGGATACAAGGGCAGAACGGCCCAACACTGCCAAGCTGCAGAGAGACTGTAGCAACCTGGCAACCCCATTATTTGTTATATTTTATTTTATTTTATTTAACCATTTAACCAAGGTGTCTTTATTTAGACAGGGAGTCAATGCTGAGACCAAGGTCTCTTTATTTAGACAGGGAGTCAATGCTGAGACCAAGGTCTCTTTATTTAGACAGGGAGTCAATGCTGAGACCAAGGTCTCTTTATTTAGACAGGGAGTCAATGCTGAGACCAAGGTCTCTTTATTTAGACAGGGAGTCAATGCTGAGACCAAGGTCTCTTTATTTAGACAGGGAGTCAATGCTGAGACCAAGGTCTCTTTATTTAGACAGGGAGTCATTGCTGAGACCAAGGTGTCTTCATTTAGACAGGGAGTCAATGCTGAGACCAAGGTCTCTTTATTTAGACAGGGAGTCAATGCTGAGACCAAGGTCTCTTTATTTAGACAGGGATTCAATGCTGAGACCAAGGTCTCTTTATTTAGACAGGGAGTCAATGCTGAGACCAAGGTCTCTTTATTTAGACAGGGAGTCAATGCTGAGACCAAGGTGTCTTTATTTAGACAGGGAGTCAATGCTGAGACCAAGGTGTCTTCATTTAGACAGGGAGTCAATGCCGAGACCAAGGTCTCTTTATTTAGACAGGGAGTCAATGCTGAGACCAAGGTCTCTTTATTTAGACAGGGAGTCAATGCTGAGACCAAGGTGTCTTTATTTAGACAGGGAGTCAATGCTGAGACCAAGGTGTCTTCATTTAGACAGGGAGTCAATGCTGAGACCAAGGTGTCTTTATTTAGACAGGGAGTCAATGCTGAGACCAAGGTCTCTTTATTTAGACAGGGAGTCAATGCTGAGACCAAGGTCTCTTTATTTAGACAGGGAGTCAATGCTGAGACCAAGGTCTCTTTATTTAGACAGGGAGTCAATGCTGAGACCAAGGTCTCTTTATTTAGACAGGGAGTCAATGCTGAGACCAAGGTCTCTTTATTTAGACAGGGAGTCAATGCTGAGACCAAGGTGTCTTCATTTAGACAGGGAGTCAATGCCGAGACCAAGGTCTCTTTTCCAGAGGGACCCTGTAAAGCACCACAAGACACATAGAAAAAACACATTAAACTACACATTCATATCCACAATACAATACATGTTATTATACACAACAATACAGGAAAAGCAGGGATGTGATCTACGTGACTTCAAAGAGGTCCAGCCAACCTTTTGGTAAAGAATACAGTGATGAGTAATTAAACTGTCCTGTGGTAAACCGTAAGGTGCTATGAAGAATGGCATCGAACGGAATCAGAATAGAGGCAGCTACACTTTGATGAATAGAATTATCATAATCAATAACAGGTAGAAAGATTGATAAATATAATCACCATAATCAATAACAGGTATAAAGATTGATAAATAGAATCACCATAATCAATAACAGGTATAAAGATTGATAAATATAATCACCATAATCAATAACAGGTATAAAGATTGATAAATATAATCACCATAATCAATAACAGGTATAAAGATTGATAAATATAATCACCATAATCAATAACAGGTATAAAGATTGATAAATATAATCACCATAATCAATAACAGGTATAAAGATTGATAAATAGAATCACCATAATCAATAACAGGTATAAAGATTGATAAATATAATCACCATTATCAATAACAGGTATAAAGATTGATAAATAGAATCACCATAATCAATAACAGGTATAAAGATTGATAAATAGAATCACCATAATCAATAACAGGTATAAAGATTGATAAATATAATCACCATAATCAATAACAGGTATAAAGATTGATAAATAGAATCACCATAATCAATAACAGGTATAAAGATTGATAAATAGAATCACCATAATCAATAACAGGTATAAAGATTGATAAATAGAATCACCATAATCAATAACAGGTATAAAGATTGATAAATAGAATCACCATAATCAATAACAGGTATAAAGATTGATAAATATAATCACCATAATCAATAACAGGTATAAAGATTGATAAATATAATCACCATAATCAATAACAGGTATAAAGATTGATAAATATAATCACCATAATCAATAACAGGTATAAAGATTGATAAATAGAATTATCATAATCAATAACAGGTATAAAGATTGATAAATATAATCACCATAATCAATAACAGGTATAAAGATTGATAAATATAATCACCATAATCAATAACAGGTATAAAGATTGACTGGACAATCTACTTCCTGTTGACTAGAGAGACAAGATCTGTTTCTCAAAAAAAAAGAGCCCAGTTTAAATCTTAGTTTCTTAACAATCTCAGTTGTATATTTTTTTAAATGATAAATCCTTGTCAATCCAAATACCAAGGTTTTTTGTATGCAGGGACTCGTTCGATTATAGAACCATCCGATGAGTAAAGAAGTAATCCATCTGAGACAATCTTAGGAAAAACTTGAAAACAACATTATATTTAGTTTTGACTGTATTAAGTAGGAGTTTTGTAAAAACTTCAAAATGGGACTGTAGCCTTGTCTCAACCAGGTCAGCAGTCAGGGTAGTTACATACATAATAGTATCATCCCAAGATTAAATACAATTTATGTTTAAAATGGTTTAAATAACCTGAAACAGGAAATGGTCCCATAGGACAGGAAGTTCTCAAAGTAGAGTTCGAGGTACTGCAGGGGGTCAGTTGACAGATCCCCCCCAAAACTAAAACTAAATTACTTCATTTTTTAAAATGAATGTTACTAATAAGATTAAACGACTTTTGGCCAAGGGATCTGTGGAATAAGTTTAAAGTGTGTAATACAATACAATACAATACAACACAATACAATACAATACAATACAATACAATACAACACAATACAATACAATACAATACAATACAATACAATACAATACAACACAACACAACACAACACAATACAACACAACACAACACAACACAACACAATACAATACAATACAATACAACACAATACAATACAATACAATACAATACAACACAACACAACACAATACAATACAAAATTACAACACAACACAACAACACAACACAACACATTACAATACAACACAACACAACAATTACAATACAACACAACACAACACAACACAACACAACAAACACAAAAATACAACACAACACAACACAACACAACACAACACAACACAACACAACACAATACAACACAATACAATACAATACAACACAATGTTTCTTTTTTATGTTATTTTTTTTTAACATAAATGCACTGTAATTGAATCTTTAAAACTTAAATGTTTTCTCTCGGCCTCGTGGAAAAATGTGTAGAATTACAGGATATTAACTTTAAAGCTGCAACAACAAAACATCTCTGCTGACAAAAAGTGTAGAACTGCAGGAAATGAGCTTGAAAACTGTAAAAATGTATCTCCGGTGCCAAGAGATGAGCCTTTAAAATGTTCCTTCGCAGGGCCCGAGCTGTGGTTTGTTCGGCCATGCACTGCCGAAGCCATAGTGGTATGCTATTTTTTTTTTATCTCACTCGAGAGACTATGATGGGGTCCCTGGTGAATTTGCTATCACAACAGGGGTCCCCGGCCCTGAAAAGCTTGAGAAGCCCTGCCGTAGGACACACCAACGACAGGTTGATCCACACATGAAACAAACAAATGAAACAATATGCAATAAACATTTATTTTCCATCAACAAATACAATGGAAATTGGAAATAGTATAATGCATTTCAATTATCACAAAATATAATATTATGTTATTGACATTTCAAAATGGATTATCCCAAATATCACCCAACATCACAAGACTCAAGCCGTTGACAAGAACAATTCGTTTATATTTTTTTTACAAACGAACCAGTGTGTTTTTTTTTAGGCAAAAGTACCAATGTAATGACTTGGTCTAAGCACTAAGGTCAGGAATCATGCAAGTTCTCATCTTCACATTGATAAATTGGCAACTTTAATCACATGCTACAGCACTAGAGACGAACTCTATGGAGAATGCATGTAGCATTCTGCTTCCTGCTTCACTGTAGAAACAGCTGGGTTAGGAATGTCCAGTGTTGCCATTCAGTTGGCATGGTTTGACTATGGTATTATTGGGAGACCAGGCTGTAAACTTTCAATTTGATATTTTGCCAAGCAATACGTTTGAATGAAAGTATAGCATACTTCAAATTAGAATGTCCATGAAACAATGATTTAATTTCTAAACACCAATTCAGCCCTTCACCTTACATCATTACTACAGACTTAATATTTAGTCATATTTAAAGCATCAAACATACATACAACAGAATCGTATAACTACTGTTAGGCTTCTCTAAATGAACAATGGTATAAACACATATCCAACAGAATCGTATAACTACTGTTAGGCTTCTCTAAATGAACAATGGTATAAACACATATTCAACAGAATCGTATAACTACTGTTAGGCTTCTCTAAATGAACAATGGTATAAACACATATCCAACAGAATCGTATAACTACTGTTAGGCTTCTCTAAATGAACAATGGTATAAACACATATCCAACAGAATCGTATAACTACTGTTAGGCTTCTCTAAATGAACAATGGTATAAACACATATTCAACAGAATCGTATAACTACTGTTAGGCTTCTCTAAATGAACAATGGTATAAACACATATTCAACAGAATCGTATAACTACTGTTAGGCTACTCTAAATTTGTACCAGTAGCTGATGGTCTGTATCAGTAGCTGATGGTCTGTATCAGTAGCTGATGGTCTGTATCAGTAGCTGATGGTCTGTATCAGTAGCTGATGGTCTGTATCAGTAGCTGATGGTCTGTATCAGTAGCTGATGGTCTGTATCAGTAGCCGATGGTCTGTATCAGTAGCTGATGGTCTGTATCAGTAGCTGATGGTCTGTATCAGTAGCTGATGGTCTGTATCAGTAGCTGATGGTCTGTATCAGTAGCTGATGGTCTGTATCAGTAGCTGATGGTCTGTATCAGTAGCCGATGGTCTGTATCAGTAGCCGATGGTCTGTACCAGTAGCTGATGGTCTGTATCAGTAGCTGATGGTCTGTATCAGTAGCCGATGGTCTGTATCAGTAGCCGATGGTCTGTATCAGTAGCTGATGGTTTGTATCAGTAGCTGATGGTCTGTATCAGTAGCTGATGGTCTGTATCAGTAGCTGATGGTCTGTATCAGTAGCCGATGGTCTGTATCAGTAGCTGATGGTCTGTATCAGTAGCCGATGGTCTGTATCAGTAGCCGATGGTCTGTATCAGTAGCTGATGGTCTGTATCAGTAGCCGATGGTCTGTATCAGTAGCCGATGGTCTGTATCAGTAGCCGATGGTCTGTATCAGTAGCCGATGGTCTGTATCAGTAGCCGATGGTCTGTATCAGTAGCCGATGGTCTGTATCAGTAGCTGATGGTCTGTATCAGTAGCCGATGGTCTGTACCAGTAGCCGATGGTCTGTATCAGTAGCTGATGGTCTGTATCAGTAGCCGATGGTCTGTATCAGTAGCTGATGGTCTGTATCAGTAGCTGATGGTCTGTATCAGTAGCTGATGGTCTGTATCAGTAGCTGATGGTCTGTATCAGTAGCTGATGGTCTGTATCAGTAGCTGATGGTCTGTATCAGTAGCCGATGGTCTGTATCAGTAGCCGATGGTCTGTATCAGTAGCCGATGGTCTGTATCAGTAGCTGATGGTCTGTATCAGTAGCTGATGGTCTGTATCAGTAGCCGATGGTCTGTATCAGTAGCTGATGGTCTGTATCAGTAGCCGATGGTCTGTATCAGTAGTTGATGGTCTGTATCAGTAGCCGATGGTCTGTATCAGTAGCTGATGGTCTGTATCAGTAGCCGATGGTCTGTATCAGTAGCCGATGGTCTGTATCAGTAGCCGATGGTCTGTATCAGTAGCCGATGGTCTGTATCAGTAGCCGATGGTCTGTATCAGTAGCCGATGGTCTGTATCAGTAGCTGATGGTCTGTATCAGTAGCTGATGGTCTGTATCAGTAGCTGATGGTCTGTATCAGTAGCTGATGGTCTGTATCAGTAGCTGATGGTTTGTATCAGTAGCTGATGGTTTTTATCAGTAGCTGATGGTCTGTATCAGTAGCTGATGGTTTGTATCAGTAGCAGATTTATTCAGGGGTTCTTTGTGTGGTCTGTTAACCTGAGTGGAGGGTAAAGGCCTGTCTGAAGTGGTCTGTTAACCTGAGTGGAGGGTAAAGGCCTGTCTGAAGTGGTCTGTTAACCTGAGTGGAGGGTAAAGGCCTGTCTGAAGTGGTCTGTTAACCTGAGTGGAGGGTAAAGGCCTGTCTGAAGTGGTCTGTTAACCTGAGTGGAGGGTAAAGGCCTGTCTGAAGTGGTCTGTTAACCTGAGGGGAGGGTAAAGGCCTGTCTGAAGTGGTCTGTTAACCTGAGTGGAGGGTAAAGGCCTGTCTGAAGTGGTCTGTTAACCTGAGTGGAGGGTAAAGGCCTGTCTGAAGTGGTCTATTAACCTGAGTGGAGGGTAAAGGCCTGTCTGAAGTGGTCTGTTAACCTGAGTGGAGGGTAAAGGCCTGTCTGAAGTGGTCTATTAACCTGAGTGGAGGGTAAAGGCCTGTCTGAAGTGGTCTGTTACATTTACATTACATTTAAGTCATTTAGCAGACGCTCTTATCCAGAGCGACTTACAAATTGGTGCATTCACCTTATAATATCCAGTGGAACAACCACTTTACAATAGTGCATCTAAATCTTTTAAGGGGGGGTTAGAAGGATTACTTTATCCTATCCCAGGTATTCCTTGAAGAGGTGGGGTTTCAGGTGTCTCCGGAAGGTGGTGATTGGCTCTGCTGTCCTGGCGTCGTGAGGGAGCTTGTTCCACCATTGGGGTGCCAGAGCAGCGAACAGTTTTGACTGGGCTGAGCGGGAACTGTGCTTCCTCAGTGGTAGGGAGGCGAGCAGGCCAGAGGTGGATGAACGGAGTGCCCTTGTTTGGGTGTTGTGCCTGATCTGTGCCTGAAGGCACGGAGGTGCCGTTCCCCTCACAGCTCCGTAGGCAAGCACCATGGTCTTGTAGCGAATGCGAGCTTCGACTGGAAGCCAGTGGAGAGAGCGGAGGAGTGGGGTGACGTGAGAGAACTTGGGAAGGTTGAACACCAGACGGGCTGCGGCGTTCTGGATGAGTTGTAGGGGTTTAATGGCACAGGCAGGGAGCCCAGCCAACAGCGAGTTGCAATAATCCAGACGGGAGATGACAAGTGCCTGGATTAGGACCTGCGCCGCTTCCTGTGTGAGGCAGGGTCGTACTCTGCGAATGTTGTAGAGCATGAACCTACAGGATCGGGTCACCGCCTTGATGTTGGTGGAGAACGACAGGGTGTTGTCCAGGGTCACGCCAAGGCTCTTAGCACTCTGGGAGGAGGACACAAGGGAGTTGTCAACCGTGATGGCGAGATCATGGAACGGGCAGTCCTTCCCCGGGAGGAAGAGCAGCTCCGTCTTGCCGAGGTTCAGCTTGAGGTGGTGATCCGTCATCCACACTGATATGTCTGCCAGACATGCAGAGATGCGATTCGCCACCTGGTTGTCCGAAGGGGGAAAGGAGAAGATTAATTGTGTGTCATCTGCATAGCAATGATATGAGAGACCATGTGAGGATATGACAGAGCCAAGTGACTTGGTGTATAGCGAGAATAGGAGTGGGCCAAGAACAGAGCCCTGGGGGACACCAGTGGTGAGAGCACGTGGTGCGGAGACAGATTCTCGCCACGCCACCTGGTAGGAGCGACCTGTCAGGTAGGACGCAATCCAAGCGTGGGCGGCGCCGGAGATGCCCAGCTCGGAGAGGGTGGAGAGGAGGATCTGATGCTTCACGGTATCAAAGGCAGCAGATAGGTCTAGAAGGATGAGAGCAGAGGAGAGAGAGTTAGCTTTAGCAGTGCGGAGAGCCTCCGTGACACAGAGAAGAGCAGTCTCAGTTGAATGCCCAGTCTTGAAACCTGACTGATTAGGATCAAGAAGGTCATTCTGAGAGAGATAGCAAGAGAGCTGGCCAAGGACGGCACGTTCAAGAGTTTTGGAGAGAAAGGAAAGAAGGGATACTGGTCTGTAGTTGTTGACATCGGAGGGATCGAGTGTAGGTTTTTTTCAGAAGGGGTGCAACTCTCGCTCTCTTGAAGACGGAAGGGACGTAGCCAGCGGTCAAGGATGAGTTGATGAGCGAGGTGGGGTAGGGGAGAAGGTCTCCGGAAATGGTCTGGAGAAGAGAGGAGGGGATAGGGTCAAGTGGGCAGGTTGTTGGGCGGCCGGCTGTCACAAGACGCGAGATTTCATCTGGAGAGAGAGGGGAGAAAGAGGTCAAAGCACAGGGTAGGGCAGTGTGAGCAGGACCAGCAGTGTCGTTTGACTTAGCAAACGAGGATCGGATGTCGTCAACCTTCTTTTCAAAATGGTTGACGAAGTCATCCGCAGAGAGGGAGGAGGGGGGGAGGGGGAGGAGGATTCAGGAGGGAGGAGAAGGTAGCAAAGAGCTTCCTAGGGTTAGAGGCAGATGCTTGGAGTTTAGAGTGGTAGAAAGTGGCTTTAGCAGCAGAGACAGAAGAGGAAAATGTAGAGAGGAGGGAGTGAAAGGATGCCAGGTCCGCAGGGGAGGTGAGTTTTCCTCCATTTCCGCTCGGCTGCCCGGAGCCCTGTTCTGTGAGCTCGCAGTGAGTCGTCGAGCCACGGAGCAGGAGGGGAGGACCGAGCCGGCCTGGAGGATAGGGGACAGAGGAAATCAAAGGATGCAGAGAGGGAGGAGAGGAGGGTTGAGGAGGCAGAATCAGGAGATAGGTTGGAGAAGGTTTGAGCAGAGGGAAGAGATGATTGGATGGAAGAGGAGAGAGTAGCGGGAGAGAGAGAGCGAAGGTTGGGACGGCGCAATACCATCCGAGTAGGGGCAGATTGAGAAGTGTTGGATGAGAGCGAGAGGGAAAAGGATACAAGGTAGTGGTCGGAGACTTGGAGGGGAGTTGCAATGAGATTAGTGGAAGAACAGCATCTAGTAAAGATGAGGTCAAGCGTATTGCCTGCCTTGTGAGTAGGGGGGAAGGTGAGAGGGTGAGGTCGAAAGAGGAGAGGATTGGAATGAAGGATGCAGAGAGGAATGAGTCGAAGGTAGACGTGGGGAGGTTAAAGTCACCCAGAACTGTGAGAGGTGAGCCATCCTCAGGAAAGGAACTTATCAAGGCGTCAAGCTCATTGATGAACTCTACAAGGGAACCTGGAGGGCGATAAATGATAAGGATGTTAAGCTTGAAAGGGCTGGTAACTGTGACAGCATGGAATTCAAATGAGGAGATAGACAGATGGGTCAGGGGAGAAAGAGAGAATGTCCACTTGGGAGAGATGAGGATTCCAGTGCCACCACCCCGCTGGCTCGATGCTCTAGGGGTATGCGAGAACACGTAGTCAGACGAGGAGAGAGCAGTAGGAGTAGCAGTGTTATCTGTGGTAATCCATGTTTCCGTCAGCGCCAGGAAGTCTAGGGACTGGAGGGTAGCATAGGCTGAGATGAACTCAGCCTTGTTGGCCGCAGACCGGCAGTTCCAGAGGCTGCCGGAGACCTGGAACTCCACGTGGGTCGTGCGCACTGGGACCACCAGGTTAGAGTGGCAGCGGCCACGCGGTGTGGAGCGTTTGTATGGCCTGTGCAGAGGAGAGAGAACAGGGATAGACAGACACATAGTAGACAAGCTACAGAAGAGGCTACGCTAATGCAAAGGAGATTGGAATGACAAGTGGACTACACGTCTCGAATGTTCAGGAAGTTAAGCTTACGTTGCAAAAATCTTATTGACTAAAATGATACAGTACTGCTGGCTGGTGGAGTAGGCTAGCTAGCAGTGGCTGCGTTGTTGACTTTGAACGTGTAGCTGGCTAGGTAACCTCGATAGTTTCAGTACTACACCTTGTCATGATACAAAGCAACTTTGTAGCTAGCTAGCTAACATAACACTAATCAAGACGTTCCTTGTAATGTATTTAGTTTCTACAATGCTGCTCGTCGGTAATAGTTGGCTGGGTTAGGAAAAATGGCGTTGCGGGGGACGGAAATAGCTGGCTAGCTAACCTCGATGGCTGGCTAGCTAACAATTATCAAGCTATGACAAAGACAACTAAGTAGCTAGCTAGGTAACACTGCACTAGTCAAATCGTTCCGTTGTAAAGTATTAGTATCTACAGCGCTGCTAGTCGGTAACGGTTGGCTAGCTGGCAGTGGGTTAATGATGACTAGGTGTGTTGACTAAGTCAGGCGCCGCGTCGCGGCTGGCTAGCTCACCTCGATAATACTCAAACCCAAACTACACAATTATCTTAGATACAGAGACAGCAAAGACAACTATGTAGCTGGCTAACTAACACTAACACCACACTAATCAAGTCGTTACGTTGTAATGTAATAGTTTCTGCAGTGCTGCTAGTCGGTAGAAGTTGGCTAGCTAGCAGTGATGACTAGCTAGCTAGCAGCTAGCAGTGTTGACTACGTTAGGAGGACGAAGATAGCTAGCCTCGATAATTACTCAATTACTCTAAACTACACAATTATCTTTGATACAAAGACGGCTATGTAGCTAGCTAAGAAGAATTGCTCAGATCAAACAAATCAAGCCGTTGTAATGTAGTGAAGTGTGTTAACCTGAGTGGAGGGTAAAGGCCTGTCTGAAGTGGTCTGTTAACCTGAGTGGAGGGTAAAGGCCTGTCTGAAGTGGTCTGTTAACCTGAGTGGAGGGTAAAGGCCTGTCTGAAGTGGTCTGTTAACCTGAGTGGAGGGTAAAGGCCTGTCTGAAGTGGTCTGTTAACCTGAGTGGAGGGTAAAGGCCTGTCTGAAGTGGTCTGTTAACCTGAGTGGAGGGTAAAGGCCTGTCTGAAGGAGACACTTTGCTGGCCTGGTTGCATCCCAAATGGCACCCTATTCCCTATATACTGCACTACTTTAGGCCAGAGCCCTTTGGGCCATTTGACACAGCCTGCTGTTACTGCCCCAGGTGTGTGTGTGTGTGTGTGTGTGTGTGTGTGTGTGTGTGTGCTGTCACTACCCTAGATGTGTGTGTGTGCTGTCACTACCCCAGGTGTGTGTGTGTGTGTGTGTGTGTGTGTGTGTGTGTGTGTGCTGTCACTACCCCAGGGTGTGTGTGTGTGTGTGTGTGTGTGTGTGTGTGTGTGTGTGTGTGTGTGTGTGTGTGCTGTCACTACCCCAGGTGTGTGTGTGTGTGTGTGTGTGTGTGTGTGTGTGTGTGTGTGTGTGTGTGTGTGTGTGTGTGTGTGTGTGTGTGTGTGTGTGTGCTGTCACTACCCCAGGTGTGTGTGTGTGTGTTGTGACGGCCCTGAATGTTTCTGAACAGTCTCAGTGCTTCTCCTTCAAATAGGGCGCTTTCCCTTTAATTCTCAATTAGTGCTTCTCCTTCCAATGGGGCGCTTCCCTTTAATTCCCAATTAAATAGCCAGCATCAGCTGCGCAAAAGTGGAGTTGTGATGGAAACATGAATGAGGATGTGTTTGACCCTCAGTTCTGAAGCTTCTCTCTTCCGTTTGTTGTGTTGCTGTAAAAGTGTGCTTTGTGTAGCCTAATAGAAAATCTACCCAGGATCGGATCCACTCTTGCATCTGTGGACTACACCTCCGTTGGTTTTCGTGGCCTTTCTTCGCTGGAGATCTGTCGGCGGATTGGCTTCTCTGACTGACCGACTGACTACAACCTTTTTTGTATACGGTATTTCATTTGTTTTGGGGTGATGTATACCGTGATGATTTAGGTAGTTAGTTGTAGTTGAGGATTTATTGAAATGTGTGGTAAAATATTTGTTCTTTTCATTGTATGATTGACACCGGGTTTACACTACACTGTATGAACGGACAACCATTGCGTGACTAAGGTCACTTGAGTTCCCTGAACTTGTTTACGGGCTGGACTCTTTTTAGGCCCGAGGTACAGGACATTTCTGGAGGAACCAGAGCTGTTTAAAGCTCATTATTGCATATTGTTATATGTGTGGGTGTGTGATCATTTATGTTGTTAATACAACCACGCAAAAGAATACAGTAGTTCTGAAGTTATTTCCATTGTTTTAAGGGTTTATGAAAAGTGTATTTCCATCCTGACTTTTACGAGTCCTTTGTATTGGTGTAGACTTGACGGACCAGATGGGACTCATTCCCTATCAAACTGAAAGGAGAAACTAATATTTTCTCTGGTAGGCACAACCTACCTGGCACCCCTATAAATTATAACCTCAAGTCAAAACCGTTAGTGTGTGTGTGCTGTCACTACTCCAGATGTGTGTGCTGTCACTACTCCAGATGTGTGTGCTGTCACTACTCCAGATGTGTGTGCTGTCACTACCCCAGATGTGTGTGCTGTCACTACCCCAGATGTGTGTGCTGTCTCTACCCCAGATGTGTGTGTGTGTGTGTGTGTGTGCTGTCACTACCCCAGGTGTGTGTGTGCTGTCACTACCCCAGATGTGCTGTCACTACCACAGATGTGTGTGTGTGTGTGTGTGTGTGTGTGCTGTCACTACCCCAGTTCTGGCCCTGAGGCTCTGAGTCATCTTTCTGCTAGAGGTCACCCTGGGTTGTTCACTTTTAAGGCGAATTTCCTGCAATTCAACACATTTTGCCATGGCTTATGCTATCTGAGTGCCGTGTCTTGACATTTTGGGAATGTCAGATTCTCCCTGACTGTCTAGTTTTATTTTGGTGATTGTTAGTTCTCAAAGATGATCTTATTAAAATATATTGCCATATTATCTTTTCTACATATTTTATATCTGGTTATAGTCGTTTAAGTTTACACTGACAATGTTTTACCATCCCGAAAATTATATACATTTTATATCCGTATATGAAAGTAAAAAGACATGAGAATTTACCCCAATCCTGCTATCAAACTATTAAACCAGGCTGACAACAGAATCCCACATGTGATTAATGATTTTGTGAGTGTTCCAGGGTAACCCAGTGATGTAATGATGTCGTGAGTGTTCCAGTGTAACCCAGTGTTGTAATGATTTTGTGAGTGTTCCAGGGTAACTCAGTGTTGTAATGATGTTGTGAGTGTTCCAGGGTAACCCAGTGTTGTAATGATGTTGTGAGTGTTCCAGTGTAACCCAATGTTTCCCTATATTAATTTATCATATACAGTGCATTCGGAAAGTATTCAGACCCCTTGACTTTTTCCACATTGTGTTACGTTACAGCCTTATTCTAAAATGGATTAAATAAAAAAAGAATCTTCATCAATCTACACACAATACCCCATAATGACATCACAATACCCCATAATGACATCACAATACCCCTTAATGACAAAGCAAGATGTTTCTTTGCAAATGTATTAAAATAAAAAAACAGAAATACCTTATAAGTATTCAGACCCTTTGCTATGGGACTCAAAATTGAGCTCAGGTGCATCCTGTTTCCATTGATCATCCTTGAGATGTTTCTACAACTTGATTGGAGTCCATCTGTGGTAAATTAAATTGATTAGACATAATGTGGAAAGGCACACACCTGTCTATACAAGGTCCCACAGTTGACAGTGCATGTCAGAGCAAAAAACAAACCGTGAGGTCGAAGAAATTGTCCATAGAGCTCCGAGACAGGATTGTGTCGAGGTACAGATCTGGGGAAGGGTACCAAAACATTTCTGCAGCCTTGACGGTCCCAAAAACACAGTAGCCTCCATCATTCTTAACTGGAAGAAGTTTGGAACCACCAAGACTCCTCCTAGAGCTGGCTGGCCGCCCGGCCAAACTGAGCAATCGAGGGATAAGGGCCTTGGTCAGGGAGGTGACAAAGAACCCGATGGTCACTCTGACAGAGCTCCAGAGTTCCTCTATGGAGATGGGAGAATAGTCAGGATGGAGGGAAAGATAAACGTAGCAAAGTACAGAGAGATCCTTGATGAAAACCTACTCCAGAGTGCTCAGGATCTCAGACGGAGGTGCCGCTGCTCAAAGAATATAGAGGAAACACTGGGTTACACTGGAACACTCACACCATCATTAATCACATGTTGTCAGCCTGGTTTGATAGTTTGATAGCAGGGTCGAGGGTCAATTTCCATTTAATTCCAGTCAATTCAGGAAGTACATTCAAATGTATATTCTCTTCAATGCTTTTCAATTGGAATTTGGTTTTATTTCTGAATTGACTGGAATTAAAATGGAATTGACCCCAACCCTGTTTGATAGTGACTGTATTGATGTTGGGGCCAGGGTTTTGGTTTCATTGAATATCTAAGAAGTCGTTATTCCTTCTACACAATAAAATATGACACAGACAGACATACACTGGTTTTTTGATTCATCCTCTTTTCACTGAATTTGTGATAAAGGTAGTTAGAATTGTGCTGTAGTATTTCTGTGATGGTCTGACACCTTGTCTAACTCTTCGGGGGACAGGAGACGTGATGCTATGCCTTCTCTCATTATGGCCAGTCTACACGACCTACCATATAGTTACCTAGTAGCTCCAATCCCCCTAGTCCTTCACGGTGTGTCGGCCTCCCCTCTCTCCCACCACCACTAGCCCATCCCCAGATCCCAGTTTACAGGGAGCAGACAGACATGTATCTCTAATGTATCTGTAGCGTTGCCTTACGGGCTGATCCTCTCCTTGTCTACCACTCTGTAAAAACAGCCAGTGATGTGTCACACTACAAAGTCAATGAGCTGTGTGAAATACTGGAGGCACTCTGTTAAAGCTGCTGCTGCCACGCGCAACACACACACACACACACACACACACACAGCGCAGAAAGGCGATAGCTGTCACTACCACTGCTGGTTTGAATAATTAAAAGAGATAAATTATACATCATGTAGGTGTGGTGGCAGACTGGCAGGTGTAATGAATACCATTGTGTTTCATTGACACAGTGGGCTGTGTGTGTGGGGCAAAGAGTGACACCTCTTCTTCTCCCTCTCTCTCTCTCTCTCTTGCTCTCTCCCTCCCTCCCTCCCTCTCGGCTCAGGACCCTCTGTAGCTGCCAGGAGGCATCTTCACCATTTGTAGTTATGCTCTTGTTTAGCAGTTACAACACATCTATCCTAGTAGTGAGTTGCATTTACCCAACACCCCATATTTCCTCATTAGTGGTACCTACAAGTCACCTGTATCAGCCAATCACAGTCCGCCATTCCCCGTGCACCTCACTGAACCCTGCTCCTGTCGTGTTCAGAAGTCAGTGGACTTGTTGGACTGCTGGGTTTGTTTAGTGGACTTGTTGGACTGCTGGGTTTGTTTAGTGGACTTGTTGGACTGCTGGGTTTGTTTAGTGGACTTGTTGGACTGCTGGGTTTGTTTAGTGGACTTGTTGGACTGCTGGGTTTGTTTAGTGGACTTGTTGGACTGCTGGGTTTGTTTAGTGGACTTGTTGGACTGCTGGGTTTGTTTAGTGGACTTGTTGGACTGCTGGGTTTGTTTAGTGGACTTGTTAGACTGCTGGGTTTGTTTAGTGGACTTGTTGGGCTGCTGGGTTTGTTTAGTGGACTTGTTGGACTGCTGGGTTTGTTTAGTGGACTTGTTGGACTGCTGGGTTTGTTTAGTAGACTTGTTGGACTGCTGGGTTTGTTTAGTGGACTTGTTGGACTGCTGGGTTTGTTCAGTGGACTTGTTGGACATGCTGGGTTTGTCTAGTAGACTTGTTGGACTGCTGGGTTTGTTTAGTGGACTTGTTGGACTGCTGGGTTTGTTTAGTGGACTTGTTGGACCGCTGGGTTTGTTTAGTGGACTTGTTGGACCGCTGGGTTTGTTTAGTAGACTTGTTGGACCGCTGGGTTTGTTTAGTGGACTTGTTGGGCCGCTGGGTTTGTTTAGTGGACTTGTTGGACTGCTGGGTTTGTTTAGTGGACTTGTTGGACTGCTGGGTTTGTTTAGTGGACTTGTTGGACTGCTGGGTTTGTTTAGTGGACTTGTTGGACTGCTGGGTTTGTTTAGTGGACTTGTTGGACTGCTGGGTTTGTTTAGTGGACTTGTTGGACTGCTGGGTTTGTTTAGTGGACTTGTTAGACTGCTGGGTTTGTTTAGTGGACTTGTTGGACTGCTGGGTTTGTTTAGTGGACTTGTTGGACTGCTGGGTTTGTTTAGTGGACTAGTTGGACTGCTGGGTTTGTTCAGTGGACTTGTTGGACTGCTGGGTTTGTTCAGTGGACTTGTTGGACTGCTGGGTTTGTTTAGTGGACTTGTTGGACTGCTGGGTTTGTTCAGTGGACTTGTTGGACTGCTGGGTTTGTTCAGTGGACTTGTTGGACTGCTGGGTTTGTTCAGTGGACTTGTTGGACTGCTGGGTTTGTTCAGTGGACTTGTTGGACTGCTGGGTTTGTTTAGTGGACTTGTTAGACTGCTGGGTTTTTTTAGTGGACTTGTTGGACTGCTGGGTTTGTTTAGTGGACTTGTTGGACTGCTGGGTTTGTTTAGTGGACTTGTTGGACTGCTGGGTTTGTTTAGTGGACTTGTTGGACTGCTGGGTTTGTTTAGTGGACTAGTTGGACTGCTGGGTTTGTTTAGTGGACTTGTTGGACTGCTGGGTTTGTTTAGTGGACTTGTTGGACTGCTGGGTTTGTTCAGTGGACTTGTTGGACTGCTGGGTTTGTTCAGTGGACTTGTTGGACTGCTGGGTTTGTTTAGTGGACTTGTTGGACTGCTGGGTTTGTTTAGTGGACTAGTTGGACTGCTGGGTTTGTTTAGTGGACTTGTTAGACTGCTGGGTTTGTTTAGTGGACTTGTTGGACTGCTGGGTTTGTTTAGTGGACTTGTTGGACTGCTGGGTTTGTTTAGTGGACTAGTTGGACTGCTGGGTTTGTTTGGTGGACTAGTTGGACTGCTGGGTTTGTTTAGTGGACTTGTTGGACTGCTGGGTTTGTTTAGTGGACTTGTTGGACTGCTGGGTTTGTTCAGTGGACTTGTTGGACTGCTGGGTTTGTTCAGTGGACTTGTTGGACTGCTGGGTTTGTTTAGTGGACTTGTTGGACTGCTGGGTTTGTTTAGTGGACTTGTTGGACTGCTGGGTTTGTTTAGTGGACTTGTTGGACTGCTGGGTTTGTTTAGTGGACTTGTTGGACTGCTGGGTTTGTTTAGTGGACTTGTTGGACTGCTGGGTTTGTTTAGTGGACTTGTTGGACTGCTGGGTTTGTTCAGTGGACTTGTTAGACTGCTGGGTTTGTTTAGTTGACTTGTTGGACTGCTGGGTTTGTTTAGTGGACTTGTTAGACTGCTGGGTTTGTTTAGTGGACTTGTTAGACTGCTGGGTTTGTTTAGTGGACTTGTTGGACTGCTGGGTTTGTTTAGTTGACTTGTTGGACTGCTGGGTTTGTTTAGTGGACTTGTTGGACTGCTGGGTTTGTTTAGTGGACTTGTTAGACTGCTGGGTTTGTTTAGTGGACTTGAGGCCTTTCCTTTGTTTTGGAGTCTTTAGTTTGGTATTTTCCTTTTTGTACATATTAACATTTCATCATCATCTGAACTAATAATAGTCTGCTTAGATTGGCTGACCCAGAGGTCTAGACGGAGTTGGCACTGGATTGCTGTGTCCTGGGAACATGTGCGTCATACACGGTCCTCAAATGCTGATTTCTCACATAAATGCACACATTGATTCAGGTTATAGACCATGTAACTAGGTCTAAGACCCACTAGACAATGCCAGTGCAACAATACCAGAAGGCTAGTTCTGGGTTTCGTAACACTACCGTGTGTGTAGCCTTATGTAGGTTATGGTACATTTAGGCGTTCCTCGTGGCGCAGTCACTATTCCACATTGGTCATGCACTATTCCACGTTGATCAGTCACTATTCCACGTTGGTCAGTCACTATTCCACGTTGGTCAATCACTATTCCAACTTTGGTCAGTCACTATTCCATGTTGGTTAGTCACTATTCCACGTTGGTCGGTCGCTATTCCACACTGGTCAGTCACTATTCCATGTTGGTCAGTCAGTATTCCATGTTGATCAGTCACTATTCCTCATGGCGCAGTCACTATTCCATGTTGGTCAGTCACTATTCCACATTGGTCAGTCACTATTCCTCATGACGCAGTCAGTATTCCATGTTGGTCAGTCACTATTCCACATTGGTCAGTCACTATTCCACATTGGGCAGTCACTTTCCACGTTGGTCAGTCACTATTCCACATTGGTCAGTCACTATTCCACATTGGTTTGGTCAGCAGTCACTATTCCACATTGGTCAGTCACTATTCCACATTGGTCAGTCACTATTCCACATTGGTCAGTCACTATTCCACGTTGGTCAGTCACTATTCTACGTTGGTCGTGGTCTCGTGCACATATGCAGACCTCAGTTACATCACGGTCACGTTTCGGTTCTAATGCGTACCAGTATTGGCTCTTTGTCCTGGAAGTGATTTCTACGTCTTTTCTATGTAATCTGGTCTACTGTATAGAAACATGTATATCTCCACAGTCTAGTCTATGGGCCTGTATGTTTTCTATGTAATCTGGTCTACTGTATAGAAACATGTATATCTCCACAGTCTAGTCTATGGGCCTGTATGTTTTCTATATAATCTGGTCTACTATATAGAAACATGTATATCTCCACAGTCTAGTCTATGGGCCTGTATGTTTTCTATGTAATCTGGTCTACTGTATAGAAACATGTATATCTCCACAGTCTAGTCTATGGGCCTGTATGTTTTCTATGTAATCTGGTCTACTGTATAGAAACATGTATATCTCCACAGTCTAGTCTATGGGCCTGTATGTTTTCTATGTAATCTGGTCTACTGTATAGAAACATGTATATCTCCCCAGTCTAGTCTATGGGCCTGTATGTTTTCTATGTAATCTGGTCTACTGTATAGAAACATGTATATCTCCACAGTCTAGTCTATGGGCCTGTATGTTTTCTATGTAATCTGGTCTACTGTATAGAAACATGTATATCTCCCCAGTCTAGTCTATGGGCCTGTATGTTTTCTATGTAATCTCATGGTAATAATTTCTGTTCCTTCCTGTTGAACTACGTATGTTAAACTGTCGCCCACTGGCAGCTGTCAACACAGAGGAGTGGTGAACCTACACTACTGTTCAAAACTCTAAACTTTTTGAACGGTAGTTTATATATGTGGAATAAACTGGTTGTTAAGACAACCCGGACTTGTTCTGGCCGGACAGACGTGGTGGCTGAACCATTATCTAGTGGCAACCTACAGCCCTCTGCTAGTGTCGTTCTACATGCTCTTCCCCGCCCGATCAGCCGCTGCCATGTTGTGTTGTTGTCTGAGGTCTCTCTTTATGTAGTGTTGTCTCTCTTGTCGTGATGTGTGTTTTGTCCTATATTTTTTATTTTATTTTCAATCCCAGCGTCGCGTCCCCGCAGGAGGCCTTTTGGTAGGCCGTCATTGTAAATAAGAATTTGTTCTTAACTGACTTGCCTAGTTAAATAAATAAAATAAAATAAATATGATTTTTTAGTGTGTGGGTGTGTGTGTGTACTTGTGTACTTTAGCTCTGACTGGCAGTTCATTTACTGTCATAAACTTGTACCCAGTGACTTCCCAGAAACATACTAATGTGCCAACCGAGAAGAGCCAATGAGGTCATTCATACCCAGATGTAAAATGTTACCGTTTTATTTCTCTACTACAAGCTGTTACAGGTTTGAGTATTCTGCCCCCAGTGGACAAAAGGCATCCTGCATGCCAGCTGTTACAGGTTTGAGTATTCTGCCCCCAGTGGACAAAAGGCATCCTGCATGCCAGCTGTTACAGGTTTGAATATTCTGCCCCCAGTGGACAAAAGGCATCCTGCATGCCAGTGTGACATCCTGTACGGAAGCATTTTTACATTCACAAGTTTCTTTCTGAAGACTTTGAGGCTGGAGATGTAACTGTAGGCCTAATTTTAATTCCCCCGTAGTTTCTAGTGAATTTAATTGAATTTATTTTTGCTACTTTATGATGCCATTACAAGCATCTCCTATGTTTCTCCTGTGTGACGTCCGTACACAAACTGTTCTACCCACGTAGTATCCAATAACGGAGCTGAGGGGGAGAGTAGAAAGAAAACGTGTTAGGCATTTTGAAATTGCTTCAACGTTTCATGAGGAGGCAGTTTTTCCCCCCTCAGAGAATAAAGACAGAGACAAGGAACATGAGTAGGGCAACAGAGACAGGGACAGAGACAGAGACAGGGATAGACACAGTGAAAGGGACAGAGACAGAGACATTGACAGAGACAGAGACATGGACAGAGAGAGATGGACAGAGACAGAGACAGGGACAGAGAGAGATGGACAGAGACAGAGACAGGACAGAGATAGGGATAGAACAGAGACAGGGACAGAGACAGAGACATTGACAGAGACCGAGACAGAGAATGGACAGGGACAGAGAGAGGGACAGAGACAGAAGGACAGAGAAGACAGACAGGGACAGAGACAGAGAGATGGACAGAGACAGAGACAGGGACAGAGACAGGGATAGAGACATGGACAGAGAGACAGAGACAGGGACAGAGAGATGGACAGAGACAGAGACAGGGATAGAGACATGGACAGGGACAGAGACAGGGACAGAGACAGAAACAGAGACTTGAACAGAGACAGAGACAGGGACATGGACAGAGAACGTGAGTAGGGCAACAGAGACAGAACAGAGCTTGAGTAAATATCTCCCCATCGTGGCGGTGGGAGGTTTGGCCCCCCAACTTCATGTCTCCTCACAAGCAGTTTTTGGTGGATTTGAGAACTGTAGCCTACATCTTTTTTCTATAAAATACTATGCAATTGGTGAAGGGTGACACTTTACATTTCAGATTCCCCGTTGAACATACTTTTCATGGGAAACCGGCCCTTAGTGTACTTTCAATATCCTGTCAGTAGTCATCTCTGGTAGATGTTTGTCAAACAACGAGGGTTATAATTCAGCCAGTAGGTTAATGTGTTCAGTCATCAGTCAAACAAGGAGGGTAATAAATCAGTCAGTAGGTTCATCAATCAAATTTCAATCAAATTCTTTTATAAAACCATTTTTACATCAGCCAATGTCACAACGTGATCGGCTGATGTCACAAAGTGCTGTACAGAAACTCAGCCTAAAACCCCAAACAGCAAGCAATGCAGATGTAGAAGCACGGTGGCTAGGAAAAACTCCCTAGAAAGGCCAGAACCTAGGAAGAAACCTAGAGAAGAACCAGGCTATGAGGGGTGGCCAGTCCTCTTCTGGCTGTGCCTGGTGGAGATTATAACAGAACGTGGCCAAGATGTTCATAGATGACCAGCAGGGTCAGATAATAATAATCACAGTGGTTGTAGAGGGTGCAACAGGTCAGCACCTCAGGAGTAAATGTCAGTTGGCATTTCATAGCCAATCATTCAGAGTTAGAGACAGAAGGTGCGGTAGAGAGAGAGTCCAAAACAGCAGGTCCGGGACAAGGTAGCACGTCCAGTGAACAGGTCAGGGTTTCATAGCCGCAGGCAGAACAGTTGAAACTGGAGCAGCAGGACGACCAGGTGGACTGGGGACAGCAAGGAGTCATCAGGCCAGGTTGTCCTGAGGCATGGTCCTAGGGCTCAGGTCCTCCAGGAGGGGAGGGAGAGAGAGAGAGAATTAGAGGGAGCATACTTAAATTCACACAGGACACCGGATAAGACAGGAGAAATACTCCAGATAAAACAGACTGACCCTTGCCCCCCGACACTATCTATTGCAGCATAAATACTGGAGGCTGAGACAGGAGGGGTTGGGAGACACTGTGACCCTATCTGACGACATCCCCGGACAGGGCCAACCAGGCAGGATATAACCCCACCCACTTTGCCAAAGCACAGCCCCCACACCACTAGAGGGATATCTTCAAC